>NC_091998.1:59295853-59590645 GCF_044704955.1 Pristiophorus japonicus | reverse complement strand
CCTCCCCCTCACACCCCTCCCCCTCACATCCTCCCCCTCACATTCCTCCCCCTCCCACCCTCCCCCTCACATCCTCCCCCTCACATCCCTTCCCCTCACACCCCTCCCCCTCAAACCCCTCCCCCTCACATCCTCCCCGTTACATCCCTCTTCCTCACATCCCTTCCCCTCACACCCCTCACCCTCACACCCCTCCCCCTCACACCCCTCCCCCTCACACCCTCCTCCTCACATCCCTCCCCCTCACATCCCTCCCCCTCACATCCCTCCCCCTCACACCCCTCCCCCTCACACCCCTCCTCCTCACAACCCTCCCCTCACACACCTCTCCCTCACATTCCTGCCCCTCACACCCCCTCACGTTCCTGCCCCCCTCACACCCCTCCCCCTCACACCCCTCCCCCTCACATTCCTGCCCCCTCACAACCCTCCCCCTCACACCACTCCCCCTCACATTCCTGCCACTCACACCCCTCCCCCTCACATCTCTCCCCCTCACACACCTCTCCCTCACATTCCTGCCCCTCACACCCCCTCACGTTCCTGCCCCCCTCAGACCCCTCCCCCTCACACCCCTCCCCCTCACATTCCTGCCCCCTCACACCCCTCCCCCTCACACCACTCCCCCTCACATTCCTGCCCCCTCACACCCCTCCCCCTCACACCCCTCCCCCTCACATCCCTCCCCCTCACACCCCTCCTCCTCACACCCTCCCCCTCACACCCCTCCTCCTCACACTCTCCCCCTCACATCCCTCCCCCTCACACCTCTCCCCCTCACACCCCTCCCCCTCACATTCCTCCCCCTCACACCCCTCCCCCTCACATTCCTCCCCCTCACATGCCTCCCCTCACATTCCTCCCACTCACACCCCTCCCCCTCACACACCTCTTCCTCACATTCCTGCCCCTCACACCTCCCCTCACATCCCTCCCCCTCACATCCCTGCCCCTCACATTCCTGCCCCCTCACACCCCTCCTCCTCACACCCACCCCCTCACATTCCGGCCCCTCACATCCCTCCCCCTCACATCCCTCTCCCTCACATCCCTGCCCCTCACATCCCTCCCCCTCACATTCCTGCCCCTCACACCCTTCCCCCTCACACCCCTCTCCCTCATACCCCTCCCCTCACACCCCTCCCCCTCACACCTCTCCCCCTCACACACCTCTCCTTCACATTCCTGCCCCTCACACCTCCCCTCACATCCCTCCCCCTCACATCCCTCCCCCTCACATTCCTGCCCCTCACATTCCTGCCACTCACATCCCTCTTCCTCACACCCCTCCCCCTCACACACCTCTCCCTCACATTCCTGCCCCTCACACACCCCCTCACATTCCTGCCCCCCTCACGCCCTCCCCCTCACATTCCTGCCCCCCTCACACACACCCTCACATTCCTACCCCCCTCACACCCTCCCCCTCACATTCCTGCCCCCTCACACCCTCCCCCTCACACCCTCCCCCTCACATTCCTTCTCCTCACATTCCTGTCCCCCTCACACCCCTCCCCCTCACATTCCTGCCCCCTGTACTGGTCCCCTCTGCTGGTCCTGCAAATACCGGCTCCAAGGTGTAATCTGACATCTCCTCTTCTGTACCATCAATTCGAGGTGATAAAGAGACTTATTTTAAGACTATGCAATCTGTCTGCTCGCTCAGCACGCCCGACCCTGGGCTGTACAGTGTGTTTAGGGCAAGCTCCCTCGATGTTATTTTCAGCAGGTACGGCCTGAGTTTCAGGGTCGTAATCCAGAGCACGACTGAGTTTGGTGTGAGTTAAAATGAAGGTTTGTTCCCTGCAACAAGCCAATTACTGTCCGATCAAGATATTTGATATAATGTGTAGTGCGGCGTTGACCTATACTTCTGGCATTAACCTAATTGGGAATCCAGCAGTCGCTAATTACATTCCTGATTAGTAAATAATTTCAGGACTTGTATTCACACGGTGAACTTTGACTTCTTTGTGCGTTTGTTGGGAAGCAGAATATGCTGCTCATTGGGCTATCTGCTAAAATGGTGTGTAACCCAGGGGGAAACGACAGACTCGGCACTATGGAAACAGTCTGTTGTCGTGGGAGCTGTCAGCTTGACCAATCAGAATAACCGCTCTGCTCCAAGCAGCAGAAGAAAGCAACCCAACCAATAACGAGCATCTCCAGCAAGGCCCATCACGGCAATGGCCAGGAGCATCCAACACGGAGAGACGGAGGGATGGGTCTGGGTGGGGAGTGAGGGATGGAGCGTGAGAGATGGACGGAGAGTGGGAGATGGGACGGAGAGTGGGGGATGGACGGAGAGTGGGGGATGGACGGAGAGTGGGAGATGGACGGAGAGTGGGAGATGGACGGAGAGTGGGAGATGGACGGAGAGTGGGAGATGGATGGAGAGTGGGAGATGGACGGAGAGTGTGGGGATGGAGAGTGGGAGATGGACGGAGAGTGGAAGATGGACGGAGAGTGTGGGGATGGATGGAGAGTGTGGGGGATGGACAGAGAGTGTGGGGGATGGGCGGAGAGTGTGGGGATGGATGGAGAGTGTGGGGGATGGGTGGAGTGTGGGGGATGGGCGGAGAGTGTGGGGGATGGGCGGAGAGTGTGGGGATGGATGGAGAGTGTGGGGGATGGGTGGAGTGTGGGGGATGGGTAGAGAGTGTGGGGGATGGGCGGAGAGTGTGGGGGATGGGCGGAGAGTGTGGGGGATGGGCGGAGAGTGGGGGATGGGCGGAGAGTGGGAGATGGACGGAGAGTGTGGGGATGGAGAGTGGGAGATGGACGGAGAGTGGGAGATGGGCGGAGAGTGTGGGGATGGGTGGAGCGTGTGGGGATGGGCGGAGAGTGTGGGGATGGGTGGAGCGTGGGGGATGGGTGTTACTGCACGTGGCTAAAGTCGGGTCATGGGTCCCTCACCTGAGCCTAGTCAGTGACTTCTATTGAATAATGTACTGGCAGTAATAGAGAGAGGCGTATTATACCGGCCTTGCTAATTAGTTACAGGGCTTTGGAGATCTGTGCTTTGTCCCCACGGTGAAAAGCTCCTGCTTTTTTAAATTTCAAAATATACTTTATTCATATAAAAATTTGTACAGTACATTCAAAAGCAGTTCAGTACATTTAGCTGCGGTCAGCAATCCCATACACTACATTTGGGTGCTGACGCCAGTTCCGTTCGATATATTTCCCTGCTTTTCAGTTCAAGTACAATTCGGTACAATACGGGATACGTTGTAGTACATTCAACAAATTACATTACGTGTGTCGCTATACAGTACACGGAATGGGTGACGGTACATTTACATTTTTTCTTTTCAACGTGCATTACGAAACAGACCTTGCATTGTACATGGCACTACATAGGTGTTTACAGATCACGGTGCTCCATGTACACAAAAAAAGAAGTTACAAGTACGGCCCGAGGGGAGTTTTGTACTGATTCCTGCCCCCGGGTTTACTGTGGCAGAAGGGCTTTAAACTGTGGCCCTGCTGGGAGCACGAGTGGGGGGATTTGGTCACGTTTTTCTCTACAATCTCTGTTGCACTTTTCAGTATTTGGATAAGATAGCGGCCACCTTCTCGGCGAGCGTGTGTGGGGAAGGGAAGGTGCCTTTCAGATGTGGCCTCTTGCCCCCTCACTGGGGACAGCAGTGAGAAGGTGACCCTGGAGCCACAGGCAGCGCGATGTCAAGGGCATTCAGCTACTGAAACATTAATGATCATTTCCATTTTAATGAGATGTACTGAAGCCTTTATTAATTGGATGAGCATGGGGTCAGATTTGTATTTCTGCCTGAATAGTGAATATTTTTTCTAAGAGTATGCCTGCGGGAGAGCTGAGCATGGGGGATGATAAATAACACGCAGTCGCTGAACTCCAAGTGATTCAGTGTTATGCTGTTTACAGGGAAACTTCTCTGCTCTCAATAACCCTTGCCAATACAAGGGATGGCAAGTATGGCAAGTGGAACAGGAACCTTTAATGGATTTGAAGGCAGGCTCTTGCCAACAAATGCGATTTTGAGATCTAGGCCTATCTGGCCTCTTGCGCATCCCTGATTTTCATCACTCTGCCATTGGCGGCCGTGCCTTCAGTTGCCGAGGCCCTTAAACTCTGTCACTCCCTCCCTGATGAAGGGCCATCGACCTGAAACATTAACTCTCTTTCTCTCACCACAGATGCTGCCTGACCCGCTGAGATTTCCAGCACTTTCCGTTTTTATTTCAGATTCCAGCATCCGCAGCATTTTGCATTTGCCCTCCGCCTCGCTTTCCCCCTGTAAGACGCCCCTTAAAACCTACTTCTTCGACCGAGCTTTTGGACACCGGCGTTAATATCTCCTCAGGCAGCTCGGTGTCATGCTCCTGTGGAGCGCCGTGGGATATTTGACGATGTTGAAGGTGCTATATAAATGCAGGTTGCTATTAGCAATGCAGCAGGGGGTGGGCGCGATGGACCTGAGGGCCCAGAGGTTCGGCAGCATCCATTTTGGGCGCCCGACCCGTAGAGCGCTCAATGTGGAGGTGGGAGGAGCATGGGACTCAGGCCTCCGACCTCAGTGTCCTGTAGATGGCGCTGCGCTGGGAGCTCGCGCCGGTTGAAGCCCAACGTTTATGTCGGCTGGTTGACACGAGAAAATGGAAGCGGCTCCAGACTTTGACACTGGGTGTTGAGTGCAATGACTTTTACCTGTGCTGAAGGATGGAAGCTGGAAGCTGAGAATCTGCCCGGCGACAGAGCTGGAAAACGCCGGAGATGTGAGGCAAGGTTTTGGTCTGTCAGAAAGAGGACCCAGATCGCCATGGCCAACACCTGCTGGCAACTGCTGGTTTGTGTACCCTGCTCGCCATTTTGGAGCGTGGGCAGGAACATCGGCAGGGCCCAGGCACACAGGAGTGGGAAGGTCGGGGCAGATGAGCGGCCAGTGTTTGTGTTTGCCAGATGCGGTGAATGTTTATGGCGGAGGAGCGGCGAGAGATCGTGGTGGAGGAGCGGTGAATGAGGGTATGGGGCCCAGAAGAGGCGAGGGCCCAGGGGCAGCACGGGCCCAGCCCACACTGCGATATGTGCGCGCACTAGGTCCGTGCAGCAGAGCTGGTCTCCAGTCGTCCTGGTTCAACCCTTGCCACTGGACCAAGACCGAGCTCTGTCAAGCCCGTGTGGTGGCTGATGTGCAACGGTCACCAAACATTAAAAAAATTCACGCATAGGCATCTTCCACCCATTGAAACACCTGTGAACTCGTGGAAGCAAGTCATCCTCGTTCGAGGGACTGCCTATGATGATGATGATGTATACAAGAAACCGAGCAGCCCATTGAGTCATATTGTTGCCAATGTTGTCACATCACTCAGAGCACCAACCATTGTCCTGACCACAAGAAAGGATCAATTTACACTGATGGTTAGTACCAATACTGACAGTGGTGCTGTCACAAACACCATGCTAAATATCAAGCTGCTTCAGGGGTGAAATTAAAAAGGAAATTCGGAAAGCAAAGTGCGAGCATACGTGGGTATTGTCCTTAATGAATATTCTGCGTCTGTTTTCACAAAAGGGAGGGTCGTTGCAGACATTGCAATCCGGGAGGAGGAATGTGTGATATTAGATGATAAAAACATCGTGAGAGAGGAAGTATTAAGGGGTTTAGCATCTTTGAAAATGGATAAGTACCCAGGCCCGGATGTAATGTATTGCAGGCTGTTAAGAGAAGCAAAAGAGGAAATAACAGAGGCTCTGACCATCATTTTCCAGTCCTCTTTGGCTACAGGTGTGGTGCCGGAGAACTGGAGGACTGTTTATGTTAGGAATGGAAGAACTCCACAAGACTGAGTACTGTGAGCTAAAACTGATGTTACCTTAGTCTCTTTAATACAACTCCAGAGTGCCTAAGCAGCATGGCAGACAACCTTTTATACTCCTTTGCACGAGGCGTGCAGGTGAGCCTTGGGTCTCCGACAATTGCGCCCTCTGGTGGCAAGTCTTACACAGTTACAATGTTTACATACATAACAGTTTAAAAAGGGAGAAAGGAATAGACTGAGTAATTACAGGCCAGTCAGCCTAACCTCATTGGTGGAAAAATTATTCGAAAAAATTCTGAAGGATAAATCTTCATTTAGAAAGACATGGATTAATCAAGGACAGTCAGCATGGATATGTTAAGGGAAGGTCGTGTTTGACTAACTTGATTTGAATTTTTTGAGGTGATAACAAGGAGGGTCGATGAGGGTAGTGCATATGATGTAGTGTATATGAATTTTAGCAAAGCTTTTGATAAGGTCCCACATGGCAGACTGGTCACAAAAGTAAAAGCCCATGGGATCCAGGGCAAAGTGGCAAGTTGGATCCAAAATTGGCTCAGAGGCAGGAAGCAAAGGGTGATGGTTGATGGATGTTTTTGTGACTGGAAGGCTGTATCCAGTGGGGTTCCACAGGGCTCAGTACTGGGTCCCTTGCTTTTTATGATATATATCAACGATTTAGACTTGATTATAGGGGGTATGATTAAGAAGTTTGCAAATGATACAAAAATTGGCCGTGTGTTCGATAATGAAGAAGAAAGCTGTGGACTGCAATCAATGAACTGGTCAGGTGGGCAGAACATTGGCAAATGGGATTCAATCTGGAGAGGTGTGAGATAATGCATTTGGGGACGGTTAACAAGGAAAGGGAATACACATTAAATGGTACATCACTGAGAAATGTAGAGGAACAAAGGAACCTCAGAGTGCTTGTCCACAGAACCTTGATAGAAGCAGGCCAGCTAGATAAGGTGGTTAAGAAGGCATATGGAATATTTGCCATTATTAGCTGAGGCATGGAATACAAGAACAGGGCAGTTATGCTTGAACTGTATAAAACACTAGTTAGGCCGCAGCTGGAGTACTGCATGCAGTTCTGGTCATCGCATTAGATAAAGATGTGATTGCACTGGAGAGGGTACAGAGGGGATTTACAAGGATGTTGCCGGGAGTGGAGAATCTTAGCTATGAGGAAAGATTGGTTAGGCTGGGTTTGTTTTCTTTGGAACAGAGGAGGCTGAGGGGTGAGCTTATTGAGGTGTATAAACTTATAGATAGACGCCCACAACCCGGGAATGAAGGGGAAAAAGACTCTCACATATCTAGGGTGAAAAATTGCCCCTTTTCTCGTGGCCTGTTAGCACTTCCGGGAGAGACTTTTTCCCCGGGGCCGGGTCTGGGGGCAGGGGGGGGGGTGGGCTGCTACTGGCTCCTGGGAAATTGCCCGGGAGTTTGCGGACGCACTGCCACGACAGCTCCACGCCCCGCGATTAGTGCCCCGGGCCGCCACATAACCGGCGGTGAGGTCAACACCGTGTGCAGCGACCGCTCACCTCCTACACCGACCCTTCCCCCACCACGCTGACCCCTCACCCCCCACACCTCCCCCTCCCCCGCACCGACCCCTCACCCCCCCCACCGACCCCTCACTCCCCCCACCGACCCCTCACTGACCCCTCACCCCCGCACCGACCCCTCACCCCCTGCACCGACCCCGCACTGACCCCTCACCCCCCGCACCGACCCCTCACCCCCGCATCTCCCCCTCCCCCGCACCGACCCCTCACTCCCCCCACCGACCCCTCACTGACCCCTCACCCCCGCACCGACCCCGCACCCCCTGCACCGACCCCGCACTGACCCCTCAACCCCCGCACCGACCCCTCACTCCCCCCACCGACCCCTCACTGACCCCTCACCCCCCTGCAATGACCACACGCTAACCCCTCACCGCACCGCGGGGGAAATTGCCCCGCGGCTCGCGAAGCTGCCCGACATCCGCTCGCGGGACAGGATCGACAGGGGAGGCTGCCCGCCGCCCGCTTCGCCAACTCTCGGATCGTCTCCACTGGCGGTGAGCTGGTCCGGGCCGCCATGGTGCAGCCTGGCACTCCGCCCGTCCCGTCCCACGCTGCCCGACTGGTCCAGTGGAGGCCGTCAGAGGCTGAGCAGAGTGCGCAGCGGCCCGACCCTTGAACGTAAAGGGGAGGGGCGTTGAAGTGCATCAGCGCTATGCGGAGCATGTACGTCGCACTGCCGTCCTCGCCCCAGTCACGCCCCGGGACCCGCCCCTGGAGTGCGCGAGATTGCTTTCACTTCCTGCGAGGGGCGGGCCGTCTGTGCCTAGGCCCCCCCCTAGAATATTGTAGGATGGCACCGTGGCCTGCTTTGCAATTCCTGTGGAGTTAACCCACTCTCCGGATCAGTAATGTTCTGGACTTTATTCTGATGGCAATTCGCTCCACAACGTATCTTTCCCGCCCCTCATGCCATAAAGTGCTTCCTGCTGGTGGCCTTATTTACCTCAACTCAGAGGCTGCTCTGTGTATGTGCCCGATGAGAGGAGAGATCCCTGCCAGTAACGCTGAACTCCTCGTGTTCCCTCTAAACTCCAAATACTCCATTCTACATCAATATCTGTGTTATGTCTGTAATGCACATATGAATGACTCCATGAGGCAATGTGTTGTACTCAAACTGTAGTGACCTTGGTCCTTTATTTGTAACTCCAGAGTGAGGCACAAGCATGGTGGGCAGCCTCTGCCACAGGGGCAGGAAACCCCAGTCTCCACCAGTTGCACCCTCTAGTGGTGCCAGCATAGTATATACACCATGTAAACCTTATTGATAGTGTGTCAGGTAACAAGTCTCCATCTTATGCAACTATACAGTGACTACACAGAGAGTATATCTATAGTCTGCATATATAACAATCTGTATCTCGACTGTGCTGCAATCAGGGTTCCTGGCACGGTTTCCCGCTCTAAGTCTTTCTTTCCCAGGAGCTTAAAGCTCTGAAATTCCTGTTCTCTCTCAGCTTCATTCCAGCCGCTCACTCCTTCCCGAGGTTACTGCTTCCTTCGATGATACCGGCCATGACAAGTGTTTTCCTGGCACGTCCTCACAGCACACCCGCCATATTTGTGCTTCTTTGGCCTTGGCCCATGCTCAGTTTCTCCTCATCCCCCCCCTCCCTCCAATAGCCCTCTCCCCTGCTCCCCTTGTTCCCGGCCAGCCCCCCGTAAAAGCCCTCCATGCCGTTGATTGGCCTTCATGGCCTTGCTTCCAGTCTAGGAGTTGCCAACTCAGGTTGGCCATATTTCTGGAGATTTCATCAGGTGACCTCCCACCTTCCACGGTTTCCCCCACCTTCCCCCCCCACCCACCATCGGCCCTAAGGCACTAATGTTGGGCTGGTTGCTAAATTTAATGGCTGAAAATGGCTAGCGACGAGAACAGCAAAATCCAGTGATTGTGCCGTGAGAGTGAGACGGAGCGCTAAGGGAGTTGTTCCACACCTGTCTCAGGGCGCGAGGCCGGCTGAGCAGCCGAATATCTCGCGCTCGAGAGCTGGCCTCAGAGCCCCCCCGAGGGAGGCCTCGCTGCAAAGAAAATAATCGGAACAAGAAACATTCCCGAAACATTGCTCACCCCAAATAAAGTTCAATCTCAACAAAAAAACAATCTCACTCACACTCACCTCAGGCAGTCGTCCCTTCCTTTAGTGCCCCCCGGGAAGCCAGCCTTCTCTGGCGGGGTCACTAAGGGGCGCTACAGGTGTGGATACTGGGGACGTTGTACACCGGCGCGGCGCTACCGGGCGATACTCCTCGGCACTGCCGGTACCGGCACACTGAATTTGCCGAGCGGCAAACCCTTTAGTGCCGCTGTCCCAACCAAATTTCCCCCCCACAATGTTTTGAACGTCCTGATGATTTTTGTCCCGGGTTTGTTGGTAGCGGTATCCTGGAGATCAATCTTGAATTCCTGGGGACTCCGGCACAATGTGGAGCTCTATCCCAGCCCCTCGTGCCCCGTCCCCTGCCTCTCCCTCACTCCCGGGGCTCGCTGGGCCCTCACCCTGCTGTTGATGCTCCTGTTCTCAGCCTGAAACTCAATGCTGTCCTGGCAAAAAAAATCTTCAACCTGCAGGGTTACGGACCGAGAGCTGGTAATTGGGATTAGACTGGATGACCTTTCGTTGGACGGCGCAGGTATAATGGTAAGTACTACAGGGAATAGAATACGGCCAGGGTGATCTCCTGGACTAGTTTCGATCGCCTGGATGGGTCGGAGAGGAATTTTCCCAGACTTGTTCTCCCTAAATTGGCCTGGGTTTTTATCTGGTTTTTGCCTCTCCCAGGAGATCATATGGCTCCGGTTGGGGTGGAGTATAGAATGTTTCAGTATAAGGAATGTGAGGCGGACTGGTTGGGCTGGGTGCTCTCTGCCTGTCCGCCATTGTTCATTGTTGATAGGTTTATATGTAACCTTCAGGGCTGCTGACCGAGGGCCGTGCGGCTCTTTGTCGGCCGGCGCGGACACGATGGGTCGAAATGGCGCTGTAAATTTCCATGTTTCTATGTAAGTTAGACTTACCGATATAAATAAAAGGTTGACATTTCGAAACAGTGCAGGACTTGGCTGGGTCATCAGAGACCTGTGAGCCAGAGAGAAATTTAGATTTGAATACAGGGAGTATGATAAAGAAGTTTGCAGACGACACTAACATTGGCTGTGTGGTTTATAATGAAGAGGAAAGTCATGGGCTGCAAGATATCAATCTACTGGTCAGGTGGGCAGAGCAGTGGCAAATGGAATTTAATTCAGAGAAGTGTGAGGTAATGCACTTTGGGAGGATTAATAAGGAAATGGTGTACACATTAAGTGGTAGGCCACGTAATAGTGTAGATGAACAAAGGGATCTTGGAGTGCTTGTCCACAGATTCCTGAAAGTAGCAGGCCAGGTGGATAAGGTGGTTAAGAAGGCATACGGAATGCTGGCCTTTATTGGCCGAGGCATAGAATATAAGAGCAGGGAGGTTATGCTTAAATTGTATAATATTTTGGTTAGGCCACAGCTGGAGTACTGCATGCAGTTCTGGTCATTGTATTATAGGAAGAATGTGATTGCACTAGAGAGGGTGCAGAGGAGATTTACTAGGATGCTGCCTGGAATAGAGAATCTTAGTTATGAGTACAGATTGGATGGGCTGGGTTTGTTCTCATTGCAACAGAGAAGGTTGAGAGGAGACCTCATTGAGGTGTACAAAACCTTGAGGGGCCTGGACACAGTGGATAACAAGGGCCTATTTCCATTGGTGAAGGGGTCTATTATGAGGGGGCATAGTTTTAAGGTGGTTGGTGGAAGGTTTAGAGGGGATTTGAGGGGGGGGAGACTTTACACAGAAGGTTGTGGGGATCTGGAACTCGCTGCCTGGAAGGGTGGTGGATGCAGAAACCCTCACCACTTTTAAGAGATGGTTGGATGGGCACTGAAAGTTCAGAAACCTGCAAGGTTACGGACCTAGAGCTGGTAATTGGGATTAGACTGGATGACCTTTTGTTGGACGGTGCAGATATAATGGTAAGTACTGCAGGGAATTGAACATGGCCAGGGTGATCTCCTGGACTAGTTTCGATCGCCTGGATGGGTCGGAGAGGAATTTTCCCAGACTTGTTCTCCCTAAATTGGCCTGGGTTTTTATCTGGTTTTTGCCTCTCCCAGGAGATCACATGGCTCCAGTTGGGGTGGAGTGTAGAATGTTTCAGTATAAGGGGTGTCGCAGTTGTGTGGGGCGGATTGGTTGGGCTGGGTGCTCTCTGCCTTTCCGTCATTGTTCATTGTTGATAGGTTTATATGTAACCTTCAGGGCTGCTGACCGAGGGCCGTGCGGCTCTTTGTCGGCCGGTGCGGACACGATGGGCCGAAATGGCCTCCTTCTGCGCTGTAAATTTCTATGTTTCTATTACCATTTGAATCATTTGTTGAAAAAACATTGAGGAGTTTTTTCGTGCTCAGGTTCCCACTCAAACTCCTGTCTCCCAACGCAAAACCGACCAAGGACCAGCAACAGTTTACAACGGAGCACCTTGAATCTCGTCGCTGAGAGCATGCAGAAAACAAGCGCAGGCTGCGGAAGGAGCGTGCGGCAAACCAGACTCCTCACCCACCCTTTCCCTCAACAACTATCTGTCCCACCAGTGACAGGGACTGTGGTTCCTGTATTTTATTAAGGAGGCTTTGAGGGTGTCCTTGAAATGTTTCCTCTGCCCACCTGGGCCTTGCTTGCCGTGTAGGAGTTCCGAGTAGAGCACCTGCTTTGGGAGTCTTGTATCAGGCATGCGAACAATGTGGCTCGCCCAGTGAAGCTGGTCAAGTGTGGTCAGTGCTTTGATGCTGGGGATGTTGGCCTGGTCGAGGACACTAACGTTGATGCGTCTGTCCTCCCAGGGGATTTGCAGTATCTTGCGGAGACATCGTTGGTGGTATTTCTCCAGTGATTTGTGATGTCTACTGTATATGGTCCACGTCTCTGAGCCATACAAGAGGGCGGGTATCATTACAGCCCTGTAGACCATGAGCTTGGTGATAGATTTGAGGGCCTGGTCTTCGAACATTCTTTTCTTCAGGCAGCAAAAGGCTGCACTGGCGCACTGGAGGCGGTGTTGAATCTCGAAGTCAATGTCTGCCCTTGTTGCTAATAGACTCCCAAGGTATGGAAAGTGGTCCACGTTGTCCAGGGCCGCGCCGTGGATCTTGATGACTGGGGGGCAGTGCTGTATGGTGGGGTCAGGTTGGTGGAGGACCTTTGTCTTACGGATGCTTAGTATAAGGCCCATGCTTTCGTACGCCTCGGTGAAGATGTTGACTATGACTTGGAGTTCAGTCTCTATGTGCGCAGACGCAAGCGTCGTCCGCGTACTGTAGCTCGACGAAAGAGGTTGGGATCGTCTTGGATCTGGCCTGGAAACTACGAAGGTTGAACAGGTTCCCACTCTATTAAAGCCTCCTCCACTCCCCACTGTGAGTGTTCCTCACCACTGATAGTGCTTGGGGGCGCTGGAGGACTGAGCTTTGATGGCTCGAATCATATCATCTCATATTTAGTTTGACAATGTTCTCTCGTGTACTAGAGGGGCCGGCTGAGTCACCACGATTGTGGAAGTTCGTCTCAGTGCCAGGCCGCACACATTTTTAAAGAGGTAATCAATAATTCAAAAGCTTCAGCAGCGACTTGTGCAGGTACCAGAGGGAGAATCAAGTAGAGGTTAGCAGCTCTGAATTCAAACCTTTCTTGAACTTGTCCCAGGAGTGCACTCCATCTGCATCTCAAACTCATTTCCTTTTGAACCAGAAACCAAGCTGTCAAATTTTGATTAACTCTGTAACTTTACTGCCTTAGAATTGAACTTGAAATATTGCCAGAAGATGGGGTGCAATGGTTGGTGTTTGGGACTGGTGCTACTGGTGGGGTGGGTTAAACAGGGAGTTTACATAGAAACATAGAAAATAGGTGCAGGAGTAGGCCATTCGGCCCTTCGAGCCTGCACCACCATTCAATATGATAATGGCTAATCATGCAACTTCAGTACCCCATTCCTGCTTTCTCTCCATAACCCTTGATCCCTTTAGCCGTAAGGGCCACATCAATCTCCCCTTTGAAAATATCTAACGAACTGGCCTCAACAACTTTCTGTGGTAGAGAATTCCACAGGTTCACAATTCTCTGAGTGAAGAAGTTTCTCCTGATCTTGGTCCTAAATGGCTTATCCCTTATCCTTAGACTGTGACCCCTGGTTCTGGACTTCCCGACATCGGGAACATTCTAGCCTGTCCAATCCCGTCAGAATTTTATATGTTTCTATGAGATCCCCTCTCATTCTTCTAAATTCCATTGAATTTGAGCCCAGTCGATCCAGTCTTTCTTCATATGTCAGTCCTGCCATCCTGGGAATCAGTCTGGTGAACCTTCGCTGCACTCCCTCAATAGCAAGAATATCCTTCCTCAGATTAGGAGACCAAAACTGTACACAATATTCAAGGTGTGGTCTCACCAAGGCCCTGTACAACTGCAGTAAGACCTCCCTGCTCCTATACTCAAATTCTCTTGCTATGAAGACCAACATGCCATTTGCCTTCTTCATTGCCTGCTATACCTGCATGCCAACTTTCAATGACTGATGTACCATGACACCCAGGTCTCGTTGCACCTCCCCTTTTCCAAATCTGTCGCCATTCAGATAATAATCTGCCTTCCTGTTTTTACCATCAACGTGGATAACCTCACATTTATCTATATTATACCGCATCTGCCACGTATTTGCCGACTCACCTAACCTATCCAAGTCATCCTGCAGCCTCTTAGCATCTTCCTCACAGCTCACACTACCACCCAGCTTAGTGTCATCTACAAACTTGGAGATATTACATTCAATTCCTTCGTCTAAATCATTAACGTATATTGTAAATAGCTGGGGTCCCAGCACTGAACCTTTCGGTACCTCACTAGTCACTGCCTGCCATTCTGAAAAGGACCCGTTTATTCCTACTCTTTGCTTCCTGTCTGCCAATCCACTTGTGGGGAAGAGCATAACTAGAGGCCATCAATACAAGATAGTCAGCAAGAAATCCAATAGGGAATTCAGAAGAAACTTCTTTACCCAAAGAATGTTGAGCACGTGGAACTCGCTGCCACAGGGAGTGGTTAAGGCGAATAGTATCGATGCATTTCAGAGGAGGCTATACAAGCATATGAGGGAGAAGGGAATAGAGGGTTATGCTGATAGATTTAGATGAGGGAGGAGGCTCGAGTGGATGGGCCGAATGGCCAGTTTCTGTGCTGTATATCCCGTGTAATTGAGTTGCTTAAAATGGAGGCAAATACTTATTTGGAAAGTAAAGATATAGAGATGACAGAACATTGGGATTAATGTTCTGGCACGGCTAACAAAATAGCGTAGAGTAGAGCAGAGAATAGGGGTAACGGGTGGTTACTCCGTTAGGAGGAAGGTAGAAAGTGGTGTTCCACAAGGATCAGTGTAGGGATAACGTATTCATCATTTACATTTCATGAGTTAGACTTGGAAATAAGTAGCTCAATATCAACATTTGTAGCTGATACCAAACTGGGGGGTTTAGCTAACACTGAGGAAGAATGCCAGTTCATTAGTTAGATGTGACCCTTATGGCTAAAGGGATCAAGGGGTATGGAGAGAAAGCAGGAATGGGGTCCTGAAGTTGCATGATCAGCCATGATCATATTGAATGGTGGTGCAGGCTCGAAGGGCCGAATGGCCTACTCCTGCACCTATTTTCTATGTTTCGATGTTCCTATATAATACAAAATATTAGAAACTTGCAGACTGGGCAGTTAAGTGACAAATGAACTTTAACATAAATATGAGGTGATGCACTTTCGCAGGAAGAATAGAAATGCCACCTACACCTTGGAAAAAATATCCTGGTTTTTCCACAATATTCGGGATAATTTCCGAGCTGTCCCACAGCTGTTTGAATTTTTTCCAGTTGGCTTTCAAATTGCCGGTTACCTGCAATGGAGGTGGGAGAGGAATGTGTCTGAGAGTTGGCACCGTGGTGGTCATGACAGCTCACTGCAGTTTCAGACTTTGAGCTTGTCACATACATGTATACAGTTCAAATATCTTGAGAACTAGAACAAGTCTAATAGTAAAATATTGTGGGCATGTATTTGTCGAAATACTTTTCCGATCAAGGCTGTACAATAACTGTGCTACCTTAAGTTTACTTTACCAGTGTTTCTAGATTACTCTACAAGTTTATGACGGTTTATCGCCCTTCATGGATCCACACGCGATGTGTAGGAAGCATGCTCTGCTTAATGTCGATTTCGATCGGCTCGAAAAAGTTTTACAGTTTCAATATTCCGTAGATGCGTTCGACGAAAGATCGGGAGTCTCTGCTTCTGACACCATGTATTTTATAGTCCCTTGAACACTCTTAGTTCAATTTAACTCTATTTATTTTGGAGCTATACATTTTATCGTTACACTTATCACAGACTTTCAGGGCCACGCAGAGGTCGGAGCTGTCTTATCTTTAACTTTCTAGACAGTCTGCTGAATACGACTTCTCGAATGTGGCCAACGTGCCCAGGATGCTGCTTTCAACAGTCAGTTTAACAGTTCCTTTGTAGAATTCATACTTTAAAAAAATTTGTTCCTGGGATGTGGGCGTCGCTGGCAAGACCAGCATTTATTGCCCATCCCTAATCGCCCCTTGAGAAGGTGGTGGTGAGCCGCCTTCTTTAACCGCTGCAGTCTGTGTGGTGAAGGTGCTCCCACAGTGCTGTTAGGGAGGGAGTTCCAGGATTTTGACCCAGCGACGATGAAGGAACGGCTGATATATTTTCAAGTTGGGATGGTGTGTGACTTGGAGGGGAACATGGAGGTGATGGTGTTTCCAGGCGTCTGCTGCCCTTGTCCCTCTAGATGGTAGCGGTCGCGGGAGGTGCTGACAAAGAAGCCTTGGCGAGTTGCTGCAGTGGCTCTTGTAGATGGTACACACTGCAGCCACGGTGCGCCGGTGGTGGAGGGAGTGAATGTTGAAGGTGGTGGATGGGGTGCTGATCAAGCGGGCTGCTTTGTCCTGGATGGTGTCGAGTGTTGTTGGAGCTGGACGCATCCAGGCCACAGAATACCCAGCCTCTGACCCGCTCTTGTAGCCACAGTATTTATGTAACTGGTGCAGTTAATTCCTGATCAATGGTGACCCCCGGATGTTGATGGTGAGGGATTTGGCGATGGTCATGCTGTTGAATATCAAGGGGAGGTAGTTATACTCTCGCTTGTTGGAGATGGTCATTGCCTGGCACTTGTGTGGCACGAATGTTACTTGCCACTTATCAGCCCAAGCATGAATGTCGTCCAGGTCTTGCTGCATGCGGGAATGGACTGCTCCATTATCTGAGATGTTGCAAATGGAACTGAACACTGTGCAGTCATCAGTGAACATCCCCACTTCTGACCTTATGATGGAGGGAAGGTCATTGATGAAGCAGCTGAAGATGGTTGGGCCTAGGACACTGCCCTGAGGAACTCCTGCAGCGATGTCCTGGGGCTGGGATGATTGTCCTCCAATGACCACATGCATCTTCCTTTGTGCTCGGTATGACTCCAGGCAGTGGAGAGTTTTCCCTCTGATTCCCATTGACCTCAGTTTTACTAGGGCTCCTTGGTGCCACACTCGGTCAAATGTTGCCTTGATGTCAAGGGCAGTCACTCTTACCACACCTCTGGAATTCAGCTCTTTTGTCCATGTTTGGAACAAGGCTGTAATGAGGTCTGAATCTGAGTGGTCCTGACGGAACCCAAACTGGGCATCAGTGAGCAGTTTATTGGTGAGTAAGTGTCGCTTGATAACACTGCTGATGACACCTTCCATCACTTTGCTGATGATTGAGAGTAGACCGATGGGACGGCAATTGGCCGGATTGGTTTTGTCCTGCTTTTTGTGGACAGGACATACCTGGGCAGTTTTTGACTTTGTCGGGTAGATGCCAGTGTTGTAGTTGTTCTGGAACAGCTTGGTTAAAGACGCAGATAGTTCTGGAGCACTAGTCAGCACGACAGCCGGGAGGTTGTCGGGGCCCATAGCCCTTGCTGTATCCACTGCGCTCAGCCGTTTCTTGATATCAAGTGGAGTGAATCGAATTGGCTGAAGACTGGCTTCTGTGAAGGTGGGGACTGCAGGAGGAGGCCGATATGGATCATCCACTCGGTACTTCTGGCTTCAGCCTTGTCTTTTGCACTCACGCGCTGGGCTCCGCCATCTTTGAGGCTGGGGATATTCATGGAGCCTCCTCCTCCCAGCAGTTGTTTAATGGTCCAGCACCGTGCATGACTGGATGTGACAGGACTGCAGAGCATTGATCTGATTCGTTGATTGATATTCCACACTGAACTCCAGTGGACCGCTGACCCTCCCAATGCCTGCCCCCAACCAAGCAGCAGATCACCTACCATCAAGGGCGCTACCCAGCGTCAAGCCTGCGGCCAACATCTCACCAGAGGCAACTAGGCCCACACAGCAGTGCCTGGTCCCCAGTTGTCTTGGCCCCCCTTGCCACTGGACCAAGACCTTGTTCTGCTCAGCCCGTGTGGTAGCCGGTGTACAACAACCACCCCACCTTAAAAGAACTCATGCACATGCATCTTCCACTCATTTAATATGAAGTTCGGGACCCTCATGGACAACTCCAACAGCGACAGGCTGGAATGCCGCAGTGCCATAGTTGCCCGGGAACTTAGACACTTTTTTGATTGTGGAATCGCTTAGCTCTGTCAATAGCACGCTGCTTCCGCTGTTTAGCATGCATGTAGTCCTGTGTTGCAGCTTCCCCAGGTTGGCACCTCATTTTTAGGTATGCCTGGTGCTGCTCCTGGCATGCTCTTCTGCACTCCTCATTGAAACAGGGTTGCAGGCTTGATGGTTGAATTGCACAAATTGGGTTATATTCCCTAGAGGTTAAGGGGTGCTCTAATTGAAGTTTACAAGATATTAAGGGGAACAGATAGAGTAGATAGAGAGAAACTATGTCCATTGTTTGGGGAGTTTAGGGATTGGGGGCACAGTCTTGAGATTAGAGCCAGAACTTTCAGGAGTGACGTTAGGAAACACTTTTACACACAGAGGGTGGTTGAAGTTTGGGACTCTCCCACAAACGGCAACTGATGCTGGGTCAAATGTTAATTTTAAATCTGAGAACGATCAATTTTTGTTAACTAAAGGTATTAAGAGATATGGGGCAAAAGGGGAGTCTATGGAGTTAGGTGGCGGGGAGCCGGGAGGTCCTGCTGAATTTAATGGCAGAGCATCAGTTATACTTTGTGTCTCCGTTTGCTGGCCGGCAGTCACAGATTGAGAAAGCCAGAGTCGGGGAGTGGGGAAGAGGGAGGGGGTGAGATTGGAAAGGCCAGTGTGGGTGGGGGGAGATTGTTGGTAGTACAGTACAGTACAGGGGGGACGGTTCGGCCCGACACTTGTGCTGGTTCCAGCTCTTCCATTGGAGCGATCTGTAATAGAGCAGCACCTAGTGGACTGCTGGTGTAATAACAATAAAAGCTCACGTGGCAAGGCCATGTGGCACAGCTCATGTTATGCTCTTCGCCACAAGTGGAAACATTCTCTCTGTATCCACTCTATCAAAACCTTTCATCATTTTAAAGACCTCTATTAGGTCACCCCTCAGCCTTCTTTTTTCAAGAGAAAAGAGACCCAGCTTGTTCATCCTTTCCTGATATGTATACCCTCACATTTCTGGTATCATCCTTGTAAATCTTCCCTGCCCCCTCTCCAGTGCCTGTATATCCTTTTTATAATATGGTGACCAGAACTGTACGCAGTGCTCCAAGTGTGGTCTAACCAAGGTTCGATACAGGTTGAGCATAACTTCCTTATTTTTCAATTCTATCCCTCGAGAAATAAACCCTAGTTCTTGGTTTGCTTTTTTTATGGTTTTATTAACCCGTATCACAACCTTTAATGATTTGTGTATTTGTACTCCGAGATCCTTTTGTTCCTCTACCCCACCCAGACTCTCACCCTCCAAGTAATAAGTGACCTCTCTATTCTTCCGACCAAAATGTAATACCTCACATTTATCTGTGTTGAAATTCATTTGCCAATTATATGCCCATTCTGCAAGTTTATTAATGTCCTCCTGTAATTTGTAGTTATTGACCTCGACAGTAGTTATTCATCCTTTAATGTGCGTGCTGTTTGTTTTTGAAGTTTTATTGTCTCTGATTTACTCGCTTGGTGCTCAGAGAGGGGCCAATCAGTACCGAGCAGTGCTGGGTTGGTGGGAGGATGACACCGTGAGCTACATTAATGATCATTGCTGGATCATTTGCTGTGCTCTCTATATTGTATGCTATTTATCTACAGACCGAACGTGCAAAGATACTGTTGAAGCTGCTGCTGAAAGTCAAACGTCTCTTTGCACAGAAGTGATTGGATATAATTACAGGCTGTAAAACTGAGTGCTGCGTTTGTTAACCCTGACTCGATGAGACAGAACCTGTGCCCATCGCCCGTTGGCAGTCCAATATGTAATATTTTACAAGCCCTTTTGCAGTGAGCAGAGATGTTAAACAGACTCTTGTTGAAAAAATTAATTATTAAACATCTGGGGTAGATCGCAAGGTTAGGAGCAGCTAACATAAGCTTCAAAACCTCACGATGTCCCAAAGCGCTTTACAGCTAATGAAGTACTTTTTAGAATGTAGTCGCTGTTGTAATGCGGGAAAGGCGGCAGCCAGTTTGCGCACAGCAAGCTCCCACAAACAGCAATGTGATAATGATCAGCTAATTTGTTTTAAAATGTTGATTTAGGGATAAATTTTGGCCCCAGGACAACAGGGAGAACTCCACCTGAGAGCAGATGGGGTCTCGGGTTAACGTCTCATTTGAAAGGTGGCACCTCTGACAGTGTGGCGCTCCCTCAACGCTGCACTGGAGTGTCAGCCTAGATTTTTGTGTTCAAGTCCCTGGAGTGGGACTCAAACCCACAACCTTCTGGCTCAGAGGCGAGAGTGATGCCGCTTAGGAATGGAATGCCAGAGATTGGGGCTTAGACAGCTGAAGGCCAATGGTGGGGCGAGGCGAAGCATGCACAAGAGATGGAGGAGCGCAGACATCTCGGGGGGGTTGTGGGGCTGGAGAAGGTTACTGAGATAGGGAGGGTGAGGCCATGGAGGGATTTGTAAACATGGATGAGAATTTTAAAATCGAGGTGTCGCAAGAGGGGGAGCCAATGTAGGTCAGTGAACACAGGGTGATGGGTGAGCGAGACTCGGTGCGAGTTAGGACATGGGGCAGTGAGCACAGGGTGATGGGTGAGCGAGACTCAGTGCGAGTTAGGACACGGGGCAATGAGCACAGGGTGATGGGTGAGTGGGACTCGGTGCGAGTTAGGACACGGGCAGCGAGCACAGCGGGTGATGGGTGAGTGGGACTCGGTGCGAGTTAGGACACGGGGTAGTGAGCACAGGGTGATGGGTGAGTGGGACTGGGTGCGAGTTAGGACACGGGGCAGTGAGCACAGGGTGATGGGTGAGCGAGACTCAGTGCGAGTTAGGACACGGGACAGTGAGCACAGGGTGATGGGTGAGTGGGACTCAGTGCGAGTTAGGACATGGGGCAGTGAGCACAGGGTGATGGGTGAGTGGGACTCAGTGCGAGTTAGGACACGGGGCAGTGAGCACAGGGGGTGATGGGTGAGTGGGACTGGGTGCGAGTTAGGACACGGGCAGCGAGCACAGCGGGTGATGGGTGAGTGGGACTGGGTGCAAGTTAGAACACGGGGCAGTGAGCACAGGGGATGATGGGTGAGTGGGACTGGGTGCGAGTTAGGACATGGGGCAGTGAGCACAGGGGGTGATGGGTGAGCGGGACTTGGTGCGAGTTAGGACACGGGGCAGTGAGCACAGGGGGTGATGGGTGAGTGGGACTGGGTGCGAGTTAGGACATGGGGCAGTGAGCACAGGGGGTGATGGGTGAGTGGGACTCGGTGCGAGTTAGGACACGGGTCAGCGAGCACAGGTGGTGATGGGTGAGTGGGACTCGGTGCGAGTTAGGACACGGGTCAGCGAGCACAGCGGGTGATGGGTGAGTGGGACTCGGTGCGAGTTAGGACATGGGGCAGTGAGCACAGGGGGTGATGGGTGAGTGGGACTCGGTGCGAGTTAGGACACGGGGCAGTGAGCACAGGGGTTGATGGGTGAGTGGAACTCGGTGCGAGTTAGGACATGGGGCAGTGAGCACAGGGTGATGGGTGAGTGGGACTTGGTGCGAGTTAGGACATGGGGCAGTGAGCACAGGGTGATGGGTGAGTGGGACTGGTGCGAGTTAGGACACGGGCAGCAGACTTTTGGATGAACTCAAGTTTACGGAGGGTGGAAGATGGGAGGCCGGCCAGGAGAAGATTGAAACAATCGAGTCGAGAGGTAACAAAGGCACGGATGAGGGTTTGAGCAGCGGATGAGCTAAGGCAGAGTGGAGACGGGCAAGTTACGGAGGTGGAAGTAGGCAGTGTTGGTGATGGAAAGGATGGGGTCAGAATGTCAGCTCAGGGTCAGATAGGACAATCCTGGCAAGGGCTGGAACAAGTCTGACAGTAATATGAAGCGTCATTGTCAATGCTATCAAAGTGAACTTGTTGATGATGCGATTAAAGCACTTCTTGCACATATATCAGGGGCTGTCTGCTCGCTTGTGCTGTCTCCCAGGCTGCAACCCTTTCCTAGGCCCAGAATGACTGCCTCAGGCTTCTTTATGGTGGTTGTGAAGCTTGGAGAAGTAGTCACAAGCAGTATCATATCATTGGGGATTATTAGTTTACATCTCTAAATATATTAATCTATGGCAGCCAGGGTTGAATACAACCTCCTCACTAACATGCGAGCCGACATTACCGACATCCCACAGTGTCTGCAAACTTCTGTACTGCCTTAGCTCAGCCAGGGGAGCACTGCGGACTGACTCACAGACTGACAGATCAACGCAGCAACAAGGAGCTTGCATTTCGATAGCCTCAGGACATCCCAACCTCACAACCTCAGGACATCCCAAAGCCAATGAGGGACTTTGGAGGTGTAGACACTGATGTAGGTATTCGGGCAGGACAGTGTCTGAAGAAGGAATGGCTTTTAGAGATGAACATCGGTGGGAATTTGGACTCAAGTTCAGAACTCTGTTGTTCAAACCAAGCTTGAATTTCAGTATTTGTTATATATGTATACTACAGATATACTCTCTGTGTAGTCACTGTATAGTTGCATAAGATGGAGACTTGTTTACTGGAGGTATTATCAACAAGGTTCACAATGTATACACTATGCTGGCACCACTAGAGGGTGCAACTGGTGGAGGCCCAGGGGTCACCTGTACACCACAGGTACCCAGGTATAAAAGTTATATTAAATGAACTAAGGTCACTACAGTTCACGTACAATACTTTGCCTCGTGGAGTCATTATCAGAGCATCTAAAGACATAACAGTATTGAATCCTGCAATTTGAAGTAGGCTTGTTAGACCCACAACAGGATTCATAAACCGAAGGCTGGCCTGAGATGGACAAGGCTTATCCTCCAACATTTCCTCTCATGCCAATTGGACAGCGCTTTTCACCCAGAATGTGGCCTGATCAGTGTTTGTCGCTGCTTTCCGCCCTCCTCTCTTCAACTTGCCACTGGCTCTTGCCGGCTTACCATTCATTGATCCCGACAGAGATCTGGCATCTTGCATATAGGACCACGAGGAAGCCATTCGGCCCCTCGAGTCTATTCCGCCACCCAGTTTAATCAAGGCTGATCTGGATCTTAACTCCACGTACTGTGTGAGTGTCAAGAGCCTGTTTGAGGCGACCATGCACATTTTGCGGGACAGTAACCAGGAGCAGCAACCCTGCTTGATTTCAATTCCCCAACACGGGGCCTCCAACAGTGCGGCCAATATTGTCTCAGTCAATGCAGGCCAGGGACCTTTAACAACGAGGCCATGAAGAGAGCTGCACCATTGTAGGTTAACGCGCTCAATATTGCTTATCCACAGCATGGAAACCAAAGAAATGTGGGGCAGTCTCACTAAGTTTGAGCTCAACCAATTGAAATTTCTCGAGTTTTCTAATTTAATTGGAACTCACCCTCTGAGGAGTTAAGATTAAAAGTGCCAAACTCCTCGGCCTCTATGATACACACCCGCTGTTTCCTGCCTTCCAGAAACTGTCTAAGATTGTCGCCGAAGCTCTTCAGTGATCTCCCCTCAACCTCGATGACCGACGGCGAAATGCTTGGAAGAACTGCGACACATGGAACGGATGGAGGAGCCCACAGTGCAACTGAAGGATCAAACCTTCCTCGCAAACAGTGGGCAACCATCAACCTCCTCAGAACCGGTCACGGTCGATGCTGGCACCTTCTCCATCGGTGGAAGATTAAAGCCTCCCCATCATGTGACTGTGGAGCTCCTAATCAGACCCTGGAGCACAGCATCGAGCACTGCCCTCGGAGGGAATTCGCAGGCAGCCTACAAAATATCCACGCTGTTAGTTTCATTGAAAATATTTAAGGTGGCGATAGACAGATATTTGAGCGATAAGTGAGTAAAGGGTTATGGGGAGCGGGCGGGAAAGAAGAGCTGAGTCCATGATCAGATCAGCCACGATCTTATTGAATGGCAGAGCAGGCTCGAGGGGCCGTATGGCCTACTCCTACTCCTTATGTTCTTATGTTCCCCCGGGAGCTTTGGCCTGGATATTTAACTTGGATATTGACGTTTGATTCGCTTTGCTACTACTGTACGGAGGAAGAAGCAACAGTGACACCGCCCAGTGCCAAAGGTCATACATAAGAACATAAGAACATAAGAATTAGGAACAGGGGTAGGCCATCTAGCCCCTCGAGCCTGCTCCGCCATTCAACAAGATCATGGCTGATCTGGCCGTGGACTCAGCTCCACTTACCCGCCCGCTCCCCATAACCCTTAATTCCCTTATTGGTTAAAAATCTATCTATCTGTGACTTGAATACATTCAATGAGCTAGCCTCAACTGCTTCCTTGGGCAGAGAATTCCACAGATTCACAGCCCTCTGGGAGAAGAAATTCCTTCTCAACTCGGTTTTAAATTGACTCCCCCGTATTTTGAGGCTGTGCCCCCTAGTTCTAGTCTCCCCGACCAGTGGAAACAACCTCTCTGCCTCTATCTTGTCTATCCCTTTTATTATTTTTAATGTTTCTATAAGATCACCCCTCATTCTTCTGAACTCCAACGAGTAAAGACCCAGTCTACTCAATCTATCATCATAAGGTAAGCCCCTCATCTCCGGAATCAGCCTAGTGAATCATCTCTGTACCCCCTCCAAAGCCAGTATATCCTTCCTTAAGTAAGGTGACCAAAACTGCACACAGTACTCCAGGTGCGGCCTCACCAATACCCTGTACAGATGCAGCAACACCTCCCTGCTTTTGTACTCCATCCCTCTCGCAATGAAGGCCAACATTCCATTCGCCTTCCTGATTACCTGCTGCAAACTAACTTTTTGGTGTTGTGCAGAAGTACATTTCCATTCCATTGTCAAAATAACATGACTGATTCCCGCGGACACTTTTCACATCTCCGTGCAATTAACTGTCGCTCCTTTCACGCATCCCCCAGCTGTTTAATACAAATTGATATTTACTCCGGTGATAGATGAGGGAACACATCCCAGCATTGTCTGAGACTAACTGCCTGCCACATAAAAGACCTGGTCTGACAGAGCAAACTTGGTGACACACCCCTTGGACAAGGAAGAGGGCAGCGGGAAATCTGCGTCTGATTGGTGTAACCGTGGATCGAAAGCACACAGGTCTCATTTTCATCCATCATAGAATCGTACAGCTTAACGATTATTCATGGAAGCACAAATTCAACCCTTTTATAAAAATCAAATCCATTTATTTCCACATCGCCCCTCTCCCCATCTCCCCAAATTGCTGATTTCATGCTCGGGCACAATTTCACAGGCACCGCCTACCCACCAATACCTTGTCCAGGTGGTCAGTGTCATGCCTGAAGCAATACAAAGGGTTTTGCTAGAAAAAATAAGGACCAACTGTTTCCATTGGCAGGAGAGTCAGTAAACAGAGAGAGCTGATTTAAAATCATTAACAGAAGAATCAGATGTGAACTGATAGCTTTTTTGTGAAGTGAGTTGTTAAGATCTGGAACGTGCTGCCTGAATAGATGGTGGAAGCAGATTCAGTAATAACTTTCAAAAGAGAATTGGATAAATATTTGAAAAGAAATATCTTGTCGGACTATGGGGAGAGAGCAGGGGGAGTGGGCCGAATTGGATAGCTCTATCAAAGAGCAGCATAGGCCTCCTTCTGTGCTGTATAACTCTATGTCGGGACCCTGTCAGGAACTCGGGAAATACCAGGCTGTCTCGAACCCAATCCTGGAAGGCCACAGTACCTAGTCACCCCCTTCACAGACCCCAACCATCCTCAGAACTCCCATCACAGGAATCCCTGTACAGACCCTGACTGTTGAGTTCATACTCTATTTATTTGTTACAGCTCACTGGACAGGCATTAGGACCACAAACATCCGACCAGCGCCAATTAAGCTAATTCCATGGCCGCAAAGACCATGGCAACAACTTCAGTTGGATATCTTAGGTCCAGCTGAAGCAGCTCCACAGCACCAGCGTTTCCTCGTTGTAGTACATGACCTGCATTCCAAATGGCCAGAAATCGCTACAAGTTCAGTGACCTCATCAACGATTGTCACTGTTTTGCAGCATATGTTCATGAAGTGGGGCCTCCCAGAGGTCATAATCACTGACAATGGACCACATTTTGTGTCCGACCAGTTCGCGGATTTCCTCACTCGCCTTGTTGTCGAGCACTGCCTTACTGCTCGGTACAACCCTCAAAGCAACGGAGGTGTTGAGCGATTTAACCGCGTCATCAAAGAGGGTTTGAAAGCCAACCTCGCAGCAGGCCAAACATTCACCGAAGCAGTTCAATCCATTCTCCGCACATATCGTTCGACAAAGCACTCGCTAACGGGGAAGACACCCGCTGAGCTCATGATTGGGCAGAATCTTCGCTGCCTACTGGACATTCTCAAACCCCCAGCCAAACCCAGAACAAACACCGCAAGATTCACACCGGTCTCAGCGTACCAGAACACGACGTGGCTATCTCAAGGACTTTGTCTGTACATAGACTGTGGTTTCAAAAAGGCGGAAAATATGTTGTGGTCATACTTTATTTGTTACAGCTCACTAGGCGGGCATTAGGACCCTGCGGGAGCTATCCACAGTGGCTGTACTCATGCTGGTTCATACCGGTTTGGGGACTCCATTGTGGGTTGTATAAAAGCACAGTTAAGTTAAGTTACATTTCTCCTGGCTCAGTTTGTCTGTTATTTATGCATACACAACACCAACCATCTTCAAAAGTCATATCATCTCTGGTATTGCTTATGTTCTGCATAAATGGATGAAGTACATTAACTATTGAGTGAGATACAAATCTTCCTATAATTTTTTAAAAAGAGGCAGAAAAAAAGCAGGAAACTATAGACCAGTTAGCCTAACATCTGTCGTTGGGGAAATGCTGCATTCCATTATTAAGGAAGCAGTAGCGGGACATTTGGAAAAGCATGATTCAATCAAGCAGAGTCAGCATGGTTTTATGAAAGGGAAATCATGTTTGACAAATTTGCTGGAGTTCTTTGAGGATGTAACGAGCAGGGTGGATAAGGGGAACCAGTGGTTAATGGTATATTTGGATTTCCAGAAGACATTCGATAAGGTGCCAGATAAAAGGTTACTGCACAAGATAAAAGTTCACGGGGTTGGGGGTAATATATTAGCATGGATAGAGGATTGGTTAACTAACAGAAAACAGAGAGTCGGGATAAATGGGTCATTTTTCGGTTGACAAACAGTGACGAGTGGGGTGCCGCAGGGATCGGTGCTGGGACCTCAACTATTTACAATCTATAATTAATGACTTGGATGAAGAGACCGAGTGCAATGTAGCCAAGCTTGCTGATGATAGAAAGATGGGTGGGAAAGCAAATTGTGAGGAGGACACAAAAAATCTGCAAAGGGATATAGACAGGCTAAGTGAGTGGGCAAGAATTTGGCAGATGGAGTATAATGTGGGAAAATGTGAGGTTATCCACTTTGGCAGAAATAATAGAAAAGCAAATTATAATTTAAATGGAGAAAAATTGCAAAGTGCTGCAGTACAGAGACCTGGGGGTCCTTGTGCATGAAACACAAAAAGTTAGTATGCAGGTACAGCAAGTAATCAGGAAGGCAAATGGAATGTTGGCCTTTATTGCAAGGGGGATAGAGTATAAAAGCAGAGAAGTCCTGCTACAACTCTACAGGGTATTGGTGAGGCCACACCTAGAGTACTGCGTACAGTTTTGGTTTCCGTATTTAAGGAAGGATGTACTTGCATTGGAGGCAGTTCAGAGAAGGTGCACTAGGTTGATTCCGGAGATGAGGGGGGTTGACTTGTGAGAATAGATTGAGTAGGTTGGGCCTATACACATTGGAGTTCAAAAGAATGAGAGGTGATCTTATTGAAACTTATAAGATAATGAAGGGGCTCGACAAGGTGGATGCAGAGAGGATATTTCCACTCATAGGAGAAACTAAAACTAGAGGTCTTAGAATAAGGGGTCGCCCATTTAAAACTGAGATGAGGAGAAATTTCTTCTCTCAGAGGCTTGTAAATCTGTGGAATTCTCTGCCCCAGAGAGCTGTGGAGGCTGGGTCATTGAATATATTTAAGGCAGAGATAGACAGATTTTTGATCGACAAGGGAGTAAAGGGTTATGGGGAGCGGGCAGGGAAGTGGAACTGAGTCCATGATCAGATCAGCCATGATCTTATTAAATGGCAGAGCAGGCTCGAGGGGCCAAATGGCCGACTCCTGTTCCTATTTCTTATGATCTTATAATAAACCCTGTAGGGAAGAGCTCAGCAGGGGGCAGTGTTACTCTGAGCCACCCCGGTGCATGCTGGAGATGGATTGGTTCGAAGGACGACCTGTTTTGGGTGTACTATAGGGCTAGAATGCAGAGGGCCGGGTCCTGCTTTGAATTATGAGAGTACGGAGACTCGAGATCTGAATGTGTACGGCTGGATTACACCGGCTCGGAATTCTCCCGTCGCTGAACGTGCGGGTTTGGGGGCGTGTCAGCAGTAAAAATCCCGGACGTTGCCAGTGCGTCGGAAACCTGCCATTCCGTTCCCTCGCGTCTTTAACTCAGGCGGTTTGAAGGCGCGACACGGACCCGATCAGCAGAGGAGGGAAACCTCAAGACACTGACTACTTGTTGAAGAAGAGCAGGGAAGTTATCCTCAGTGTTCTGGCCAATATTTATTACTGCATCAACATCAGTAAAACAGATTATCTGGTCATTATCACATTGCTGTTTGTGGGAGCTTTGCTGTGTGCAAATTGGCTGCTGCGTTTCCTACATTACAACAGCGGCTACACTGCAAAAAGTACTTCATTGGCTGTGAGATACTATATAAATGCAAGTCTTGTTTTCTGCATGGAACTGTAGCAGTGAGTAAATGAGGGCAGGGACCAGGACTTGAACCACCAACCTTCTAACTCGGAGGCCAGAGTACTGGCCCTGAGCCACAGTGAAGACCTGAAACCAACCTGTATCCTTTCGCTAACATTCTCTTCACACTTGGTGCATTATGTCAGGCTGCCAGGGATTTATTAAGCGTCTCACTGCATGTTTGCTCAGTGAGTGAAGTATTTCAGACACATTTTTTGCTGTAGGCAACCTCAGCCCTCTCCTCAGTGAGTATTTCTGGCAGCGAATGCTGCATTTCATGTGGCGAGATGGAAATCAGTTCTGAACACTGCCTTCATACAAACCCTGTTGCTTCCGTCGCAGTCGTGGATTGACTTTGTTAAGGGCCAGGGTTTGACCTCCGCTTTGGGTTACCATGGCAGCAACATCTTGTATCATTAGTGAAGCGTACAAACGTGTAGACCAAAATTAGACGGAAGCAATTTTATTTGAATGATAAGTAACTTGTGTATGGATAGCTGTGGAGCTGCTCAGTATGCTGTTAACACAAGTAATGTGTAAGGAATTGCTATCCATCATCAATGGCCTCCTCATCATACCCAGTGGAGGAAGCATTTGCTGCCGTGGTTCCTCTGCAGCACCACTCCACTGTTACACACACATATCGGAGCCTGGCTCGTGCACACTGCAACATAAACACTTGTTTTTGGAACATTTGTAAATCTTGGTAGTACTGGACACTTTCGGACTGTGTAAAAAAGAATCTATAGCCCCGATTGGAACTGGGGGCATGAATGCTGTGCATGGGGGGGAGAGGAGCAGGGGGACATTCGGAATAGAAACAGGAGTCGGCCATTCGGCCCCTCGAACCTGCTCCACCATTCAATAAGATCATGGCTGATCTGATCATGG
The DNA here is from genome assembly GCF_044704955.1 of Pristiophorus japonicus. NCBI lineage: Eukaryota > Metazoa > Chordata > Chondrichthyes > Pristiophoridae > Pristiophorus > Pristiophorus japonicus. Next base: position 59,560,819 of record NC_091998.1, on the reverse strand, counting down.
GCTCAGCTCCACTTCCCCACCCGCTCCCCATAACCCTTAACTCCATTATCGTTCAAAAATCTGTCTATCTCCACCTTAAATATATTCAATGACCCAGCCTCCACAGCTCTCTGGGGCAGAGAATTCCAAAGATTCACGACCCTCTGAGAGAAGAAATTCCTCCTCATCTCCGTTTTAAATGGGCGGCCCCCTAGTTCTAGGTTCTCCCACAAGGGGGAAACATCCTCTCTGCATCTACCCTGTCAAGTCCCCTCAGAACCTTATACGTTTCAATAAGATCACCTCTCATTCTTCTGAACTCCAATGAGTACAGGCCCAACCTGCTCAACCTTTCCTCGTAAGACAACCCCCTCATCTCTGGGAAGAGCAACAAGCTCACCCCACCGAGCCAGACAGATCCCTGGGACATATTCACGGCCATTCTCAAAGCCTGATCCCGGCGGGAATGGGGAGCAGGGAGAGGTGACGATTCAGCAGGCCCGAGGGAACAGTCGCTGGTACTGAGGCACATCGTCGGCGGGGGGGGGCGGGTCAGGGGGCAATCGTGGTCGGAGCAGGGGGAAGGCCCAAGGTTTCCCTATGGGACCACGAGAAGCACTCTTGCTCCTCCTGGCTTCTATAGGAACCCTGAACCGTTTACTAAGCTGGTGGTCGCTGGGCCGATCCCGTTTACCCGCGGGGTTCCCCGGTGCAGCCGTCACTTTGTGTGACTCCCGCCGCTCGGGGCTGAATTCGAGTCGGGCTCCGAATGATGTCATCAGGCCCTGGCTCATGAATATTCTGAGATCCTCGCCTGCTTCATACGCCTCCTGGAACTGGGAGTTAAATTACACCGGTACACGGGATATACGGCACAGAAACAGGCCATTCGGCCCAACCAGTCCACGCTGGCGTTTATGCTCCACTCGAGCCTCCTCCTGTCTTTCCTCATCTAAATCTATCAGCATAACCCTCTATTCCCTTCTCCATCATATGCTTGTCCAGCCTCCCCTTAAATGCATCGATACTATTCGCCTCAACCCCTCCCTGTGGCAGCGAGTTCCACATGTTCACTGGAATTTAGAAGAATGAGAGGGGATCTCATAGAAACATATAAACTTCTGATGGGATTGGACAAGTTAGATTCAGGAAGAATGTTCCCGATGTTGGGGAAGTCCAGAACCAGGGGTCACAGTCTAAGGATAAGGGGTAGGCCATTTAGGGCCGAGATGAGGAGAAACTTCTTCACTCAGAGAATTGTGAACCTGTGGAATTCCCTACCACAGAAAGTTGTTGAGGCCAGTTCGTTAGATATATTCAATAGGGAGTTAGATGTGGCCCTTACGGCTAAAGGGATCAAGGGGTAGGGAGAGAAAGCAGGAATGGAGTACTGAAGTTGCATGATCAGCCATGATCATATTGAATGGTGGGGCAGGCTCGAAGGGCCGAATGGCCTACTCCTGCACCTATTTTCTATGTTTCTATGTTTCTATGTTTCTATTCTCACTACTCTTTGGGTAAAGAAGTTTCTTCTGAATTCCCGATTGGATTTCTTGGTGACTATCTTATATTGATGGCCTCTAGTTATGCTCTTCGCCACAAGTGGAAACACTCTCTCTGTATCCACTTTATCAAAACCTTTCATCATTTTAAAGACCTCTATTAGGTCCCCCCTCAGCCTTCTATTTTCAAGAGAAAAGAGACCAGCCTGTTCATCCTTCCCTGATATGTATACCCTCGCATTTCTGGTATCATCCCTGTAAATCTTCTCTGCACCCTCTCCAGTGCCTCTATACCCTTTTATAATATGGTGACCAGAACTGTACGCAGTATTTTGCTTTTGTATGTACACAGTACTCTATAAGTGCGGTCTAACCAAGGTTCGATACAGGTCTAACATAACTTCCCTCGATAAATAGGAACAGGTGTTGGAGAAAGATGGTGCAGTCAACCGTGTCAAAGGCTGCAGACAGGTTGAGGTGGGCTAGGTTACCACGGTCACCGTGACATAGGATGTTAGCTGTGACTTTGATGAGGGCTGTTTTAGGACTGTGGCGTAAACCTGATTGGAGGGATTCAAACACGGAGGCTCGACATGGACTGATTGGGCCTGTCTCTGTGCCGTCTATCCCAGGCATGTAATCCTATGTCATTTTGTGTAAAGTTTAAGAGCTGCTCCTCTATGTTCCCGCAGAGATGTATTATTGATGTAAGTGTGGTTTGTGAAGGGGACAATTTATGGCTCTGCAGTGGGGTGAGAAAAACTCAGGAACTAATCAAGCATCATTGTATCTAACGAGATCTTTTAAAACCACTTTGCCGTTTGTGCACCCTGACTGCACTCCCACATCCAAACCTCGAGCCCACTGTGAGCAATGGACATCCAGCACGTCTCAGTTGTTAGGTCTCACTTGCCGTGTGCCCTCTGACCTGGGGTCACCCTGTGGTGATTCGTTAGCCAGCCCCATTCATTATAATTAAATACTTTTATAATCACATTCAGCCTTTGAGTGCTTGTGCGAATCGCCTGCTCTGCATGGTGCCATTAAATGGTGGGCTGTCTTTCAGTAGCACACGCGGTTATAGTGATAGGCATGGTTTCTGGATTTTAATATTTATTTCTGTCGGATCTCGAAAGCTATTTGCTCACAAATTTTCATTTAATCAAAATAGCATTTTTTCAGTGAGTACATTTCTTTTAACTAGAAAAAAGTCAAAATGAGTATCAAATGAGATTTAAAAGGTTAGTCACAGTGAGAGTGTCAATGAAGCTATTCTGTTTGTAAAACAGGAATAAATTTGTAATTGAACCAGCTTTGTCTCTCGGATGAGACGTTAAACTGAGGCCCCGTCTGCTCTCTCAGGTGAACATAAAAGATCCCACGGCACTATTTCGGAGAAGAGCAGGGGGAGTTATCCCCGGTGTCCTGGGGCCAATATTTATCCCTCAATCAACAGAACAAAAACAGATTATCTGCTCATTATCACATTGCTGTTTGTGGGAGCTTCCTGTGCACAAATTGGCTGCTGCGTTTCCCACATTACAACAGTGACTACACTTCAAAAGTACATCATGACCACCAGTAAAGTCCAGTGGTCATGAAAGGCGCTATATAAATATAAATCTTTTTTTCATCTTTCTTTTGCATCTAATTAAAAATGTTGATAATTGTATATTTCGAATGCATTTTTCCCTCTTTCCCTCTGGTGCAGACTGCCAGTCCGGAGAGCAGCCTTTTGACATTGCCACTTGAGGCTGGCCAGGCAGGGAGAGCAGAGCCACCATTTGTTGATCAGTGTGGATTCTCGTGTTTTTGTAGTGTTTGTAAGCACTCTAGTAATGACTCCACGAGATAAGTTATTGTACTTGAACTGTTGTGACCTTAGTCCATTTATTGCAGCTCCTGAATGAGGGTACAGTGAGGTGGGCTCCATTTTATACCTGGTTACCTGCGGTGTGCAGGTGACCCCTAGGTCTCCACCAGTTGCACCCTCTGGTGGTACAGGTATAGTGTATACAGTGTGAAGATACATTCATTGAGTATACAGGGTATATACATACACAATAGTTTTAGTCTCTGGAAGCAGGTATTGCCGGAGGACACGCTGGTCAGGGCAGTCAGTGTGAGCCTCTTTGCATTGTGCTCTCTGCTTGGGGAAAGGGCCAAGGGTGACCAGCACCATCAGCTGACTGCTGCTGTTGACACACGATAAATCGCAACTTCCAGGAATTAAAAAGTGAAGGAGACTGCAGTGCCCCACATGACAGAAAAGCCAGCAACCAATGGGGGTACAGAGCAAGTCCATCAACGTCTGAAGAAAGAATACACAGCCTCAAATCCAAATCGCCAACCAGCCCTTTCCAGCTCAGAACCTGAAGGGCGAGCTGTGTCTCAGCATTTTCTCCTTTTCTATTTCACATTTCTAGTATTTGTAACTTTCTATTTATTGTGAAAGGGATCTGTGCAGAAAGTGCTATTTTGTTTAGTTCATGGTTTGAGTGGAGACTTTTGCAGCATTTCCAAGCACAGCATTATGGACTCGGGCAATTCGACAGACAGTCCTGAAGTTATTGAAAGAAAGAGGTAGACTTGCATTTCTATAGCGCCATTCACATCCTGCGGAGTGCTTTACAGCCAATGAGATGTAGGAAGTGTTACATAGGCAAACATGGCGGCCAGGTTGTGCACAGCATTTGAGGCACTGTTGACTGAGGGCTGAATGTTGGCCAGAGTACTGTAACATCATGGGACCTTTCCCGTCCACCTGAACATGCAGACAGGGCCTCGGTTTAACGTCTCATCCTAAAGACGGCAGCACTGACAGTCAGGCGCTCCCTCCAACACTGCACTGAAGTCTTGGCCTCGTTTAAGTGCAGTTGCTTGTGGAGTGGGACTTGTGCCCACGACCTCCTAACTCACAGGCATTGCCGCTGGAGGGCATTTGTGCGGTAAAGTGACCAATGAATCGGAGGGATTTGATGGAGATAGTTCGTGCCCAGGAAGATTCAAGGAGCAAGTGACCATGTGGGCCTGGGGTCCCCCTGGACCCCACTGGACATGATCCCCTGGGGGTGAAATGCAACTTTGGGGGAGAAATTCGGGAGCGGCTTTTCGGGGCTGGAAAAATGAGTGCCAGGAGCCAGTGCTTTCTCTAAATTCGGCGTTGGCGCTCCAGGAGGGAAGTGGAGCACCAAATCGAGCACTCCGCTCCCTTCCTGGGGCGCGAGGGGACGCAGACATGGTGGGAGCGGTGCAGCGCTGCTGGGATCAGAGGCTCCTCCCCTCCCTGCACTGCGCGCTCTGCACTGGGCCCAGTGAGCTGGTCCTCGACAGCAGCCGCCATCCAGCCCCATCAGCCCCGGGCCCACCAGCAGAGTGCCGGGCTCATCGATCGCAGCCCAGGAGGAATCGCAGAAGTTGAAATTATGCGTTCGGAAAACGTCCTCGTTCCCCATTAACCCGCGCCCCCGAAACCCCCGGCCTCCCGAATACCGCCTCCGGCAACCGTCGGTGATGTCACCCAACGATGCTGTTGGGGGGGGGGGGGGGGGGGGCGGCAGGACCCAAGTCCGGGTCCGGGGCGACGCTGCAGGGCGATGACGTCACGATCTCAGGGCGCAGGAGAGCGTGGGGGAGGGTGTTACCGCCGCCACAAACCTCGCAGCCAATTTAGCATTTCTATCGCCGTGCCTTGTCGGTAAGGCGTTAGCGCCCCCTGGAGGCAATGACGGGAGGTGCAGAGGAGGCCAATTTCCAGGCCTTTGTTTTTTTCTCACCCTTCATCAAGGAAAGCAAAGTTCCAATTGAAGCTAAACTCGTCTACAAGGCATGTCCAAACAGTTCTCCATCCTGATTGAGAACTTGCAATGGACAGGCCTCCTGGGACCAAGCTGTGAGGTAGACTTGTGGCAAATGGACGGAAGTTGTTGCAGGAAGGAACGGAAGGTTATGGCACACGTTGATTTGTCACTGAGATCCCTGGAAGGGGACTTAGACTCATGATGGCATGTCTCTTTGCCAAAGCTTCCTTGCATGAAAAGTTGGATTAAGCGGTGGTTGATGAGTAAGCCTAAGGTGCATCCATGGACGTAGATGTGGAGAACATCAAGGCAACAGGCTGGAAGCATCACCAAGGCTCGGGTATCAGAGCCACCAACAGCTAATGCTGAAGCTTTCCATCTGCAACCGGTGGAAGCCCTTTCAGTGGGATGAGCTGTGTTGTCCATACTGTGGTCAGGGGAATGGTGGCAGTGAACCCCCCCCCCCCCCCCCATTGTATACTGGGTTGTGCTACTCACTGTGTTATATACGCAGATTATAGATATACTCTCTGTGTAGTCACTGTATAGTTGCATAAGATAGAGTCTTATTACCTGATGTTCTATCAATAAGGTTTACACTGTGTATACTATGCTGGCACCACTAGAGGGTGCAACTGGTGGAGACCGGGATTTCCTGCCCCTGTGGTAGAGGCTGTCCACCAGAGGGCACTGCAGTGGGAGACCTGAGGGTCACCTGCATAGGTGTGCAGGGCCCAGTATAGCAGGCTGCCCATCATGCTTGTGCCTCACTCTGGAGTTACGAATAAAGGACCAAGGTCACTACAGTTTGAGTACAACACATTGCCTCATGGAGTCATTCATAAGTACATCACAGACATAACACACTGTGCAGTGACTCGGACTTTTCAGGATCCGCTGCCCACCCAAGGACTCAAACTCACGCTTGTCAGTTGTCTAACCGCCAACTTCTTCCTTGGGTCTCTTTGGAGTCGAGGTGGCACAAGGTGACCTGGCTGGCAATGGAAGTTCTGAATCAATTCACGCTCCAGGAGCCAAGCAGGTCCACAGTGCTCCAGGGCACAGGCTGGCCCACTAGTGCGGCTTGGAGGGGAAACCTTATATTTGTTACTGTTTTGGGGTGTCAGTGGCAAGACCAGATTTATTCATCCTTTCCCAGCTGCCCTGGTAAAGTGTTGGAGGACCTTCGCCATGAACTGCTGCAGACATTGCTCACACAGTGCCTCAGGAATCCCAGGGCAGTGGCTCAGCGACAATGAAGGGACAGTGATACATGTTAAAGTCATGATAGTATGTGACTTGGAGGTGATGGTGTTTCTACAACATTACTGCTCTTGTCCTTCTCAGTGGTACAGGTTGTGGGGAGAGATAACTGCGCAATGTCTCTTTCCATTTGCAACTCCTCAGATAATGGAGCAGTCCATGCCTGCATGCAGCAAGACCTGGACGACATTCAGGCTTGAGCTGATAAGTGGCAAGTAACATTCGTGCCACAGAAGTGCCAGGCGATGACCATCTCCAACAAGCGAGGGTTTAACCACCGCCCCTTGACATTCAACAGCATTACCATCGCCGAATCTCCCATCATCGACAACATTTAGTTCCTCTCCAAGTTATGCACCATTCTGACTTGGAAATATATCAGCCGTTCCTTCATTGTCGCTGGGTCAAAATCCTGGAACTCCCTCCCTAACAGCGTTGTGGGAGCACCTTCACCACACGGACTGCAGCGATTCAAGAAGGCGGCTCACCATCTTAAGGGGCGATTAGGGATGGGCAATAAATGCCGGCCTTGCCGGCGACGCCAACATCCCAGGAACTAATATTTTTAAAAAGAACTGCTTTTGAAGAAACCTTGCTGAGCTGCCACAGTGCATCGTGTCGCTAATCAGCGGCACTGATCAAACAAACTGTCCTGTCTCTAGGATTGCTCGCACCCAGCAACAAAGAACCCTGAAGGGTAAAGGTTACTCACTGGAAGAGCATTACGATGGTCAGAGTGCCCTGTTCACTCAGGGTCTCGGAGAACTTGGGCCCAAGCTCCCAAAACGTGGGCAGTGAGATGTGTGCCGGAGCGAGAGAGTGTACACTCCGTATTGGGGAAAGAGAAACGGTACCTGTTATATATGTAAACCCGTATATACCTTAGGTAGCCACCAGAGGGCTCATCCCCTGGTGTCCCAAGAGATCCCACAATCCCTTGGGAGCACCTGTACTTAAGGAGGCCTCACAGGCTGGAGAGGCACGTTGGAAACCTGCAATAAAAGACTAAGGTCACACTTTACTTTGAGCTCACAGTATCTGGTCAGACTCTTTATTCACACACTACAGTACCGGTGCAAGAAGAATCCTTAACACAATAACGGGTTTCTGTGTACGTTAAACACTCCGCTGACCGAGATAAATCTTTTACAAGTATTTGGCAGCTTATCTGGTTTTCTCCGTAGCATTTAGTTTCTAGCATGCTTCCACTGGACAGGACTTCTGTCTCTGTGCCAAGTGTATCAATGACAGATGTTAAAAATGGTGACAAACATGGTGTGGAATCATAGAATGATACCGCACAGAAGGAGGCCATTTGGCTCATCGTGCCTGTGCCAGCTCTTTGCCAGCTATCCAATCAGTCCCACTCCCCCGCTCTTTCCCCAAAGCCCTGTCATTTTTATCCTCCTTCAAGTATTTATCCAATTCCCGTTTGGAAATTACTATTGAATCTGCTCCCACCGCCCTTTCAGGCAGCGCATTCCCGATCGCAACAACTCGCTGCGTAAAGTAATGGTTGCTCATGGTTCGTTTGCCGATTACCTTCAATCTGTGTCCCTCTGACTCCTCTGCCAGTGGGAAACGATTCTCCTGATTTACTCCATCAAAACAATGCACCCTCAGCCATGAACTCATTGAATGGCGGTGCAGGCTAGAAGGGCCGAATGGCCTACTCCTGCACCTATTTTCTATGTTAACCTTCTCTGCTCTAAGGAGAACGACCCCAGCTTCTTCAGTCTCTCCACATAACTGAAGTCCCTCATCCCAGAGACCAGGGTTCTTGGTGAATGACACCAGTGCAGGTTATGGAGCAAAATTTACCTTGTCTACTTCAGGCAACGATTTATGACACTATTAACAATTATTAATAAGAAACCCATTAATACCAAGTCAATATTAAATGGAAGCCCTGAGTTAATTGTTGGATCCACATCTGCCCATTTTAAGAATTCCTGGGAACGAAATCCCTTTAATAGTAAATTCCTTCATATTGAATAATGGATGTTCACCATACATGGCACGTGTGACTGTAGTCTATTTATCAGCGTTATTGATTGTAAAATCAAACTAAACCGGAGCTGAGAGCCAACACCAATATGCCAACGTTTGGATGGGAGATCAGATCAGCCTGGGCTCTTCAGCCTGGGAAGGAGGTCTGAGAGCTGATCTGATAGAGTTAGTAGAGGTATATAAGATAGTTAAGGTAATGGAAATGTTAAATCCAGAATATTACTTTAAATTAAATTGTGAGAGTAGGATACCAGATACAGGTTCAAACTAGTGAAAGGCAAGAGTTGGAATAATATCGGAAATGGACGTCCAGATAGAGTATTGAAGATAAAATCCCTGGACTCATTAAGAGCTAATTAGGTGCTGCAATGTGGGGATCTATAGGGACTTTTTGGATAGATGAATTAAGTTGGGCCGAATGGCCTTCCGCATCCATAAGTAACTTGTGTTATGTAAAACGGGATGAGAATAGATCATACCGAGTATGGCGCTCCTCGCCCCAGTCGATCACCTTCCCCTCATGGCCTCTTATTGGCACCTCTGTTATTCTGCTTGATAGATTATTCACACAAATATCCATTTTTGAGTGAAGAAGCTTCTCCTGATACCTTATCTGAATTTTTACTTTCCATTCATTTTTATTTCATGCTCAACGACACAAACTCAAGTTGAGACCCGGTTGAAAAGTAGGCGGTTTCAATAATCTTAGCGTGCTGGTTGTAATGTACGCTCCTGTGGGTATGTTCACAGGTTGGTGGAGCTATTGCGTTGTGAGTGGCCAGTCACGTGAAGACTCAATAAAACCCCAACCAGTTGGGTTCGGGAGATCCACGATGGGGCAGGTGGTTGTGAGCCTGGTGGATGAACTGGTGATGTGTCGTGTGATTGTTAAACCTTTGCTCATAAATCAACGAGTTCTTAATAGCAATGTGTTGCTATCAATTCTTCAGCAAGGAACCCATGAAGCAAATACATTACACTGATTAACACAATTATTTGAACTTCCTGACCTTTTAAATATCGACATTAACACAAATGCTAACAGATGGATCAACATAGCAAGCTTAACAAATCGGGGCACAAAGCGAGAACGAAAGCTATATATATCGCCAACGTTAGCTCTCCAGTAAGAAGTTCCTGTGTAGCCGCTGATTCATTTGTCCTCTTGTCTCTCTGGAGAGTAGCAGACGGTTCAATGTTGCCAAAACTGGCAGCTGGCTGGTGCGGCACAGTTCCACAAGATCGTTTTGCAAAGCCGCATGGACATTTGTTGCTCGTTTCCAATGATTGGAAGGTGCTGTACTTAGCCATATAGTCAGAATGTCCCTAGTTCAATCTTAGTCTGTGTTGTGTGAGCTCTCACCTAGATCAGCAGTTGGGGGGGGGGGGAGGTGGGGTACTATAATTGGCCTCCCTCCAAATCATTGCCCACTGACTCCTGCCATGTGTGGATGTAGGGTGTGGACAAGGTCACGCTCAGTTACAGTGCCCTCTGCAATCCCTGAGCTTTGACCATCGGTGTCTAGGCTTGCGAATGAGGAATGGCCACTTGGAGTGACACAGCGGAGGGTGAGCAGACACTGCAGCATGAGCCAGTGCAGTCGGGAGAGGAGCACAAGACTGTTATGTCTGTAATGCACTTATGAATGACACCACGAGGCAATGTGTTGTACTCAAACTGCAGTGACCCTGGTCCTTTATTCGTAACTCCAGAGTGAGGCACAAGCATGGTGGGCAGCCTTCTATACTGGGCCCTGCACACCTACCTCTGCAGCTCTCCTACTGCAGTGCCCTCTGGTGGACAGCCTCTGCCACAGGGGCAGGAAACCCTGGTCTCCACCAGTTGCACCCTCTAGTGGTGCCAGCATAGTATATACACAGTGTAAACCTTATTGATAGTACATCAGGTAACAAGTCTCCATCTTATGCAACTATACAGTGACTACACAGAGAGTATATCTATAGAGCATATATGACAAAGACTACCTCAAGAAATGTATTTCTGTACAATGATCATGTTCAATAACAAGTCCAAAATTGTGTCACAAAATCACAGTTCTCAAATTCAATTTGTCCATCGCCACCTAATGTAATATGAAATTGGTTATTTTGCCTACAGAACATCAGTGTCTAAGGAGAATTTATCAAGGGGAAATTCTTGCTTCTAGTCATAGGACCTGTGCAGAGCTGAGAGCTGCAACCTATCAGGCTCTGTGAAATTAATCAAACTAGCGCTGTGGAAGGCACACACATTTTCGCCTGGGCTTCTGTCAGTTGCATCATTCTAATTAATATGTACTTTGTTGTAAATTAGTGATAGGTTTGCAAGTTAGTTGACAGGCTCCGTGATGTCGACTGAGGTTTATTGAGACGTCTGTGCTTTTCCAAAGCCCACAGCAATTCTAAAGGAATTAGACAACAGAGGTTTGGCAATGCTCCTGTGGGTTATTAACCGCAGGTGAAAGGCCAAACTCGGCAATTAAGATGTCGACGTTCCTTCTGGGATATGGGCTGGTTGAGGCAGCAATAATTGAAAAGTTTGTCATTGTGGCTTGTTAGCGGAACTGGTGAGGCAGCACGAGAAACTCGCGGCTTTCTGGGCTTTTTGTACTGAATTCAACTGTCACCGAACTGGTGACCATTTACTCACTACATCAGCGTCAGTGGTACAGCTGTGATATCGCACTCTGAAAACAGCAGTAGCCGAATAGGGGAATGGTAGCACAGTGGTAAAGTTACTGGGCTGGTAATCGCTAGACCTGGACTAATGACCCACTGGATGTGAGTAAAAATCCCACCACGGCAGCTGGGGAATATAAAATTAAGGTGGCCACCAACCGGTCCAGGCAGTGGGCAGTTGAGGGGGTCGTTCAGGCCGACTGCCTGCCTCTTTTCCGCGGTTATATCCGAGCCAGGGTGTCCCTGGAGATGGTGCATGCGGAGTCCACCGTTGCCCTCGCGACCTTCCGTGAGAGGTGGGCGCCGGAGGGACTGGAGTGCATCATCACCCCCCCCCGGCAACCAAATTTTAGCTTGAACCACGTGTCTAAAGTTTAATTTGTTTAAGTTTGTCGGTTTTAGTGCCCCTCCCCTTTTAGCCAGGGGGCACTGGTATAATTTGTGTTTTTGGTGTCCTCATAAAAAAAAACAGCAGGAGTCGTGGCAATCAGTGTGTCCCCTCCCCGTAAGGACCCCTCTCCAGGGACCTGATCAGGGCCAGCCATTGCTTATCACTGTATCAACCCTCCAGTAACCTATCGCTGTGTGTGAGCACACAGCTTTGAGCAGCTGTTGTCTGTGCAATCTCCAGTACATTAGCAGCAAATGCACTGAGCTCATCCTTAGGTGATTAGGGCAGAGCCAAACCCTTACAAATAACGGCCATCCGCAAGCTACCTTATTGCAGGGTGATGTTTACCAAAAGCAAAATACAGGAGTGGCAAAGTTTTTCTTTGGTTACAAGATAAAAGCTCACGGGGTTGGGGGTAATATATGAGCATGGATAGAGGATTGGCTAATGAACAGAAAACAGAGAGTCGGGATAACTGGTTCATTCTCTGGTTGGCAACCAGTAACTGGTGGGGTGCCACAGGGATCAGTGCTGGGACCCCAACTATTTAGATTTACAACCCTCTGAGAAAAGAAATTCTCTCAGTTTTAAATGGGTGGCCCCTTATTCTAAGATCATGCCCTCTAGTTCTAGTCTCCCTCATCAGTGGAAACATCCTCTCTGCATCCACCTTGTCAAACCCCCTCATAATCTTATACATTTCGATAAGATCACCTCTCATTCTTCTGAATTCCAATGAGTTGAGGCCCAACCTACTCAACCTTTCCTCATAAGTCAACCCCCTCATCTTCGGAATCAACCTAGTGAACCTTCTCTGAACTGCCTCCAAAGCAAGTATATCCTTCCGTAAATATGGAAACCAAAACTGCAGGCAGTATTCCAGGTGTGGCCTCACCAATACCCAATATAGCTGTATCAAGACTTCCCTACTTTTATACTCCATTCTCTTTTGCAATAAAGGTCAAGATTCCATTGGCCTTCCTGATCACTTGCTGTACCTGCATACTATCCTTTTGTGTTTCATGCACAAGTGCCTCCAGGTCCCGCTGTCCTGCAACACTTTGCAATCTTTCTCCATTTAAATAATAACTTGCTCTTTGATTTTTTTTCTGCCAGAGTGCATGACTTTCACACTTTCCAATGTTATACTCCATCTGCCAAATTTTTGTCCACTCACTTAGCCTGTCTATGTCCTTTTGCAGATTTTTTGTGTCCTCCTCACACATTGCTTTTTCTCCCATCTTTGTATCGTCAGCAAACTTGGCTACGTTACACTCAGTCCCTTCTTCCAAGTCGTTAATATAGATTGTAAATAGTTGGGGTCCCAGCACTGATCCCTGCCAGTTACTGGTTGCCAACCAGAGAATGAACCATTTATCCCGACTCTCTGTTTTCTGTTCATTAGCCAATTCTCTATCTATGCTCATATATTACCCCCAATCCCATGAGCTTTTATCTTGTAATCAAAGAAAAGCTTTGCCACCCCTGTATTTTGCTTTTGGTAAACATCGCCCTGCAATAAGGTAGCTTGTGGATGGCCGTTATTTGTAAGGGTTTGGCTCTGCCCTAATCACCTAAGGATGAGCTCAGTGCATTTGCTGCTAATGTACTGGAGATTGCACAGACAACAGCTGTTCGAAGCTGTGTGCTCACACACAGCGATAGGTTACTGGAGGGTTGATACAGTGATGAGCAATGGCTGGCCCTGATCAGGTCCCTGGAGAGGGGTCCTTACGGGGAGGGGACACACTGATTGCCACGACTCCTGCTGTTTTTTTTTTATGAGGACACCAAAAACACAAATTATACAAGTGCCCCCTGGCTAAAAGGGGGAGGGGCACTAAAACCGACAAACTTAAACAAATTAAACTTTAGACATGTGGTTCAAGCTAAAATTTGGTTGCCGGGGGGGGGGGGGTGATGATGCACTCCAATCCCTCCGGCACCCACCTCTCATGGAAGGTCATGAGGGTAACGGTGGACTCCGCATGCACCATCTCCAGGGACGCCTCAGAGAGCTGTGGAAGCTGGGACATTGAATAAATTTAAGACAGAAATAGACAGTTTCTTAAATGATAAGAGGATAAGGGGTTATGGGGAGTGGGCAGGAAAGTGGACCTGAGTCCATGACCGGATCAGCCATGATCGTATTGAATGGCGGAGCAGGCTTGACTCCTGGCCTACTCCTGTTCCTATTTCTTATGTTCTTATTAAAGCATTAAAATTGTTGGTAATCAAAGTGGATCTCCCGTGCACGTGTTGCGGAGTGGACATGCTCTCTCCTGCCCGCCTCGCTCATTGCTTCACTCTCCTTTTCTTTTCGCTCTGCTTATCTCTCCCCATTTCCCTTTTCAGTTTCGATTAGTCCTTTTTGTCTCGGCGTTTGCCCTGGCTGGGAGCTGGTGGAGAAGTGAATCACCAAATACCGCCGGCTGGGTTTCCCAGGACCCGGTTTGGGCAATGTGGTCTGTACGTTGATGGTCTGCTTTCCGTTCCTCGTGCTCACCTCCCCAATCCTTTTTGCTCCGTTGCATTCCGTACCCTCTTGCTCACCAATATCCCCTCTTTCCCATTACCACCAAGGCCCTATCTACCCCTTCAAACTATCCTTCCTTCCTATTTGCTCTGATCTGCTATCCTGTCACGAGGTTGGGCAGCTGGTGGTCTCCTCCTTCCCTTATTATCTCTCACCCTCCCTACCCCACAAGCCTTCTCCTTCCCTCCTATTTACCCTTACCCCCTCTGCACCCTTATATCCTGACCCTACAATCCCTCTGTACTCGGCAGAGGGCATAGCTTCTCTTTGCTCTATCAAAACCTATTCTCATCTTGAAAACTTCGATTAGGTTGCCTCTTAACCTTCTCTGTTCTAAGGAGAACAGTCTTACCTTTCCCAATCTCGCCTCATATCTGAAGTCCCTCATCCCTGGTAACATCCTGGTAAACTTCCTCTGTCCCCGTTCTGAGGCCTTTACATCTTTCCTCAAGTGTGCTGCCCAGAATTGTCCACAATACTCCAGCTGAGGCCTAACCAGTGGTTTATAAACATTTATGAAAGGGAAATCATGCTTGACAAATCTTCTCGACTTTTTTGAGGATGTAACTAGTAGAGTGGACAAGGGACGCGGAGTCAGAGGAAATGTATTAGCATGGTTAGAGAATTGGCTGGCTAACATAAAGCAGAGAGTCGGGATAAATGGGTGCTTTTCGGGTTGGAAATCGGTAGTTAGTGGTGTGCCACAGGGATTGGTGCTGGGACCACAACTGTTTACAATATACATAGATGACCTGGAAGAGGGGACAGAGTGTAATATAACAAAATTTGCAGATGACACAAAGATTAGTGGGAAAGCGGGTTATGTAGAGAGGCTGCAAAGAGATTTAGATAGGTTAAGCGAATGGACTAAGGTTTGGCAGATGGAATACGATGTTGGAAAATGTGAGGTCATCCATCTTGGAAAAAAAAACAGTAAAAGGGAATATTATTTGAATGGGGAGAAATTACAACATGCTGCGGTACAGAGGGACCTGGGGGTCCTTGTGCATGAATCCCAAAAAGTTAGTTTGCAGGTGCAGCAGATAATCAGGAAGGCAAATGGAATGTTGGCCTTCATTGCGAGAGGGATGGAGTACAAAAGCAGGGAGGTCCTGCTGCAACTCTATAGGGTATTGGTGAGGCCGCACCTGGAGTACTGCATGCAGTTTTGGTCACCTTACTTAAGGAAGGATATACTAGCCTTGGAGGGGGTACAGAGACGATTCACTAGGCTGATTCCGGAGATGAGGGGGTTACCTTATGATGATAGATTGAATAGACTGGGTCTTTACTCGTTGGAGTTCAGAAGGATGAGGGGTGATCTTATAGAAACATTTAAAATAATGAAAGGGATAGACAAGATGGAGGCAGAGAGGTTGTTTCCACTGGTCGGGGAGACTAGAACTAGGGGGCACAGCCTCAAAATACGGGGGAGTCAATTTAAAACCGAGTTGAGAAGGAATTTCTTCTCCCAGAGGATTGTGAATCTGTGGAATTCTCTGCCCAAGGAAGCAGTTGAGGCTAGCTCATTGAATATATTCAAATCACAGATAGATAGATTTTTAACCAATAAGGGAATTAAGGGTTATGGGGAGTGGGCAGGTAAGTGGAGCTGAGTCCACGGCCAGATCAGCCATGATCTTTTTGAATGGCGGAGCAGGCTTGAGGGGCTAGATGGCCTACTCCTGTTCCTAATTCTTATGTTCTTATGTTCTTATGGGAGAACCAGTGGATGTGGTGTATTTGGACTTTCAAAAGGCTTTTGACAAGGTCCCACACAAGAGATTAGTGTGCAAAATTAAGGCACATGGTATTGGGAGTAATGTACTGACGTGGATAGAGAACAGGTTGGCAGACAGGAAGCAAAGAGTGGGAATAAATGTGGCCTTTTCAGAATGGCAGGCAGTGACTAGTGGAGTGCCGCAGGGCTCAGTGCTGGGACCCCAGCTATTTACAATATACATTAATGATTTGGATGAGGGAATTGAGGGTAATATCTCCAAGTTTGCAGATGACACTAAGCTGGGTAGCAGTACGAGCTGTGAGGAGGATGCTAGGAAGCTGCAGGGGGACTTGGACAGGTTAGGTGAGTGGGCAAATGCATGGCAGATGCAGTATAATGTGGATAAATGTGAGGTTATCCAGTTTGGTGGCAAAAATAGTAAGGCTGATTATTATTTGAATGGTGACAGATTATTAAAAGGGGAGATGCAATGAGACCTGGGTGTCATGGTACATCAGTCATTGAAGGTAGGCATGCAGGTACAGCTGGCAGTAAAGAAAGCAAATGGCATGCTGGCCTTCATAGCGAGGGGATTTGAGTATAGGAGTAGGGAGGTGTTACTGCAGTTGTACAGGGCCTTGGTGAGACCACACCTTGAGTATTGTGTACAGTTTTGGCTTCCTAATCTGAAGAAGGACATTCTTGCTATTGAGCAGCAAAGGTTCACCAGACTGATTCCCGGGATGACAGGACTGACATATGAAGAAAGACTGGATCGACTAGGCTTATATTCACTGGAATGTAGAAGAATGAGAGGGGATCTCATAGAAACATATAAAATTCTGATGAGATTGGACAGGTTAGATGCAGGAAGAATGTTCCCGATGTTGGGGAAGTCCAGAACCAGGAGTCACAGTCTAAAGATAAGGGGGAAGCCATTTAGGACCAAAATGAGGAGAAATGTCTTCACTCAGAGAGTTGTGAACTTGTGGAATTCTCTACCACAGAGAGTTGTCGAGGCCAGTCCATTAGATATATTCAAAAGGGAGTTATATGTGGCCCTTACAGCTAAAGGGATCAAGAGGTATGGAGAGAAAGCAGGAATGGGGTACTGAAGTCGCATGATCAGCCATGATAATATTGAATGGTGGTGCAGGCTCGAAGGGCCGAATGGCCTACGCCTGCACCTATTTTCTATGTTTCTATTTTTCTATGTTTCATCTCAGGAATCATCCTCGTGAACCTTATAAAGTTCCAGCATGATCCCTTCAATTATTTGCGTATTGGTTTGTTCTTTGAATGCCTTGCCATTGCCTCAGTGAGATGATGTTTTATATTGTCCAACAGTTGCCCATTGAGAAGTCACCTTGTCATTCATCCCATTAAGAGCCACTGTGCCAGATATGTTATTCCTTCCCACCCCAAGTCTTCCTTTCCAAGCCTATAAAATTGCTTGCTTATTTCCCGGCTTTTAGTTCTAAGATTGCAGCCGAAACACTAATTTGTCTTTTCTCCTCGCAGATTGCTGCCTGATCTGTTATGATAATTTTCTGTTTATGCTCCCAGTTTCCAACATTTTATTATTTTTATTACATGTGTGCTGCATTCTGCCACCACGCCTCTTCTGGAACATCTGTCCTTGTACCATTTCTCGTCCACTTATTCTTTTATTGTTCAATCTACACTGCTCACCTCTTCCTCCTCCAGCCTTGCCTCACCCAGTTTAAGTCCTCCCAATGCCCTCATACCCTTTCTGCAGGTCGATGTAAACATGCCTGGTGCACTGATAGAACACATATATACAGTAGTATATAGAAACAATAATGTGTATTTATATAGCACCTTTATTGCAGTGAAATGTCCCAAGGTGCTTCACAGGAATATTATGTGATAAAAATTTGATACTGAGCTGCATAAATAGAAAGTAGCGCAGGTGACCAAAAGCTTGGTCAAAGAGGTAGGTTTTAAGGAGTGTCCTGAACGAGGAAAGAGAGGTAGAGAGGCGGAGAGGTTTAGGAAGGGAATTTCAGAGCTTGGGGCCCAGGCAACAGAAGGCACGGCCACCAATGGTGGAGCGATTATAATCAGCGATGCTCAAGAGGGCAGAATTAGAGGAGCGCAAACATCTCGGGGGGTTGTGGGTACTGGAGGAGGTTACAGAGATAGGGAGGGGCGAGGCCATGGAGCATTATCGAACTCTGAGCCACATAAAGAGCTATTAGGGCAGGTGAGCAAAGTCTTGGTCAAAGAGGTAGGTTTACATAGAAACATAGAAAGTAGGTGCAGGAGTAGGCCATTCGGCCCTTCAAGCCTGCACCACCATTCAATATGATCATGGCTGATCATTCAATCTCAGTACCCCACCCCAGCCTTCTCTCCATACCCCCTGACCCCTTTAGCTGTAAGGGCCACATCTAACTCCCTTTTGAATATGTCCAACGAACTGGACTCAACAACTTTCTGTGGTAGAGAATTTCATAGGTTCACAATTCTCTGAGTGAAGACATTTCTCCTCATTTTGGTCCTAAATGGCCTACCCCTTATCCTTAGACTGTGAACCCTGGTTCTGGACTTCTCCAGCATGGGGAACATTCTTCCTGCATCTAACCTGTCCAGTCCCGTCAGAATTTTATATGTTTCTATGAGATCCCCTCTCATTCTTCTAAATTCGAGTGAGTATAGGCCTAGCCGATCCAATCTTTCTTCATATGTCAGTCCTGCCATCCCGGGAATCAGTCTGGTGAACCTTTGCTGCACTCCCTCAATAGCAAGCACGACCTTCCTCAGATTATTAGAACAAAACTGCACACAATACTCAAGGTGTGGTCTCACCAAGGCCCTGTACAACTGCAGCAAGACCTCCCTGCTCCTATACTCAAATCCCCTCGTAATGAAGGCCAGCATGCCATTTGCTTTCTTTACTGCCTGCTGTACCTGCATGTCTACTTTCAATGACTGATGTACCATGACACCCAGGTCTTGTTGCACCTCCCCTTTTACTAATCTGTCACCATTCAGATAATAATCTGCCTTCCTGTTTTTGCCACCAAAGTGGATAACCTCACATTTATCCATATTATACTGCATCTGCCATGCGTTTGTCCATTTCACCATTCACCAGGTAGGTTAACAAAGCTTAACTCTTGAATCAAGCAGTTGTTCTTTCGCACAGAGACATGCCTTGTTTGAAACTGCTATGTGCTTAGATTTGCAGCAGGAATCTTCACCATTAATCACTTGAGTTCAACAGCCAGCTCCTTTAAGCAGTCGCTGACGTTTAATTAGGCAGGGTCAAGCACGCAACACCGGTATTGCAGCAGTTGCAGACTGGGGCATGATTGCATTATCAGACAGTCCCTCGAGGTCAGCAATGTGTTTGGAGAAACCTTTTTACGGTTATAATTTAACAACAATGTGCTGGTCATTCAAGAATCACTGCAACCTGCAATTCCAGAATTAGGGAGGTCTTTGTGCAAGGGTTTTCTTCAGTGCATACTTGTCCCTTCTCCTGAAGGCATTAACACAGGTACCCCATTTGTTGCAGTCCTCCTCAGTATTGACTCTCTCCCCTCCCGCCCCCAATTTGGTGTCATTTGCAAATTTAGAAATTGTGTTTTGGATTCCAAAGTCTCAATCGTTAATATAAATTGTGAACAGTGGTCCCAGTACTGATCCCTGTGGGACACCATTACCACCTTCTGCCACTATGACTGATGAACAAGGTCAAAAAATGCAGAGTCAGAGGACAGGTAGCGGAATGGATCACTAGTTGGCTTCAGGACAGAAGGCAGAGAATAGGGGTAAAGGATAGCTATTCATAGTGGCAGAAGGTGGTAGTGGTGTCCCACAGGGATCAGTACTGGGACCACTGTTCACAATTTATATTAACGATTGAGACTTTGGAATCCAAAACACAATTTCTAAATTTGCAAATGACACCAAATTGGGGGCGGGAGGGGAGAGAGTCAATACTGAGGAGGACTGCAACAAATTACAGGAGAACATTAATAAACTTGCAGAATGGGCATATAATTGGCAAATGAATTTCAACACAGATAAATGTGAGTTATTACATTTTGACAGGAAGAATAGGGAGGTCACTTATTACTTGGAGGGTGCGAGCCTGGGTGGGGTAGAGGAGCAAAGGGATCTCGACTACAAATACACAAATCACTAAATGTTGCGACACAGGTTAGCAAGGCCATAAAAAAGCAAACCAAGAACTAGGGTATATTTCTAGAGGGATACAATTGAAAAGTAGGGAAGTTATGCTAAACCTGTATCAAACCTTGGTTAGACCACACTTGGAGCACTGCGTACAGTTCTGGTCACCATATTATAAAAAGGATTTGGAGGCACTGGAGAGGGGACAGGGAAGATTTACAAGGATGATACCTGAAATGCGAGGGTATACAAATCAGGAAAGGATGAACAGGCTGGGTCTCCTTTCTCTTGAAAAAAGAAGGCTGAGGGGTGACCTAATAGAGGTCTTTAAAATGATGAAAGGTTTTGGTGGAGTGGATACAGAGAGAATGTTTCCACTTGTGGGGAAGAGCATAACTAGAGGTCATCAATTAACATAGTCACCAAGAAATCCAATCGGGAATTCAGAAGAAACTCTTTTACCCAGAGAGGGGTGAGAATGTGGAACTCGCTGCCACAGGGAGTGGTTGAGGCGAATAGTATCGATGCATTTAAGGGGAGGCTGGACAAGCATATGAGGAAGAAGGGAATAGAGGGTTATGCTGATAGATTTAGATGAGGAAAGACGGGAGGAGGCTCGAGTGGAGCATAAACGCCGGCATGGACTGGTTGGGCCGAATGGCCTGTTCCTGTGCTACATATCCTGCATAACTGTGTCACACCTAGTTGAGTTACAATTCTGTGGGTGCCAATCATTGTCCAATATCTCACTTAAGCGACCATTATTCATTGGTGAGCCTTAACATTGTGTAATATTAGTCTATTGAGGCCCACAGCTGCTCTTGTGCAATGCATACACAAACACTCTTTTCCAGCATGGTTTGCTGTATAACAATGAAGACCAGGATCCCTGGCTCAAGTTCCCCGCCCTGTTATCTGGCTGAGGTTCACCCAACTAAGCACAGAGCATGTACTCAAACTGTGTAATCCTCAGCTGCCCATCACCATAATCGGCTGAGCAATCGAGAGAAGCCCCAGGAGGTGATCCTAATCTTGGAACTGAGACTTCATGTGATTGGCTCAGAACTTCCATTTCCTTTAGTCCCAGGTATAGTTTAGCCTGCGATAGAATGCAATGTCATTTTACCACAGAAGGTCCAATGGCAATGTCTTCTGGTGAAGATCATAGTCCATCTGTGCAGAAGGAGCTCCTCAGGTTCTGAGTGGTGGAAAGCCCCCTGCCCCTGTAGATTCAGCAATAGCAGACAGAGCCGCATTGGTCCCTGTTATGTATGCAAGCACTCTAGTAATGACTCCACGAGGTAAGGTACTGTACTTGAACTGTTGTGACCTTAGTCCATTTATTGTAGCTCCCTGAGTGAGGATGCAGTGAGGTGAACTCCCTTTTATACTTGGTTCCCTGCAGTGTGCAGGTGACCTTAGGTCTCCACCAGTAGCACCCTCTGGTGGTACAGGTATGGTGTATACAGTGTGAAGATACATTCAGTGGTCGAATGTTACAGTACATACATTATGCATACACAACATCCTCCAAGTAAAACAGGCAACACGGCAAACTCAGAATCATTTACACACATGACACACACGCCCTCAGCCACTGTCCCTTCCACTATTACTTACCTGTGAGGGACTGAAACTCTCCCCATTTCCCACAATAAAATTCATGCATGTAAACACTTGCAGATAGAACTCTTTTTCTGAGGCAGTCCCCCAGAGTCGAGGATGACTTGTTTCCACATTAGTATGAGTTCTAAAGTGACTGATAAGACCAATGCAGGATCTACAGTCTCTGTCACAGGTGGGGCAGACGGTGGTTGGAGGGATGGGTGGGTGGGGGGGCATGATTTGTCGTACGCTCCTTCCGCTGTTAGGACTTGGCTTCCACATGCTCCCGGCGAAGAGACTCGAGGTGTTTGGCGCCTTCCCCGATGCTTCTCCTCCACTTTGAGCGGTCTTGGGCCGGGGATTCCCAAGAATCAGTGGGGATGTTGCATTTGTTCAGGGAGGCTTTGAGAGTGTCCTTGAAGCATTTCCTCTGCCCACCTGGGACTTGCTTGCCATGACGTAGCTTGGAGTAGAGTGCTTGTTTCGGGAGTCTAGTATCGGGCACGCGGATGATGTGGCCCGCCCATCAGAGCTGATCGAGTGTGGTCAATGCCTCGATGCTGGGGATGTTGGTTTGAGAGAGAACGCTGATGTTAGTACACAAATATCATATATAAGAACATAAGAAGCTAAGAATTAGAAGCAGGAGTAGGCCATACGGCCCCTCGAGCCTGCTCCGCCATTCAATAAGATCATGGCTGAACTTCAACCTCAACTCCACTTTCCCACTCAATCCCCATAACCCTTGATTCCCCTCGAGTCCAAAAATCTATCAGTCTCAGACCTAAATATACTTAAAGACTCAGTATCCACAGCCCTCTAGGGCAGAGAATTCCAAAGATTCACCACCCTCTGAGTGAAGAAATTTCTCCTCATCTCTGTCCTAAATGGCCGTCCCCTTATTCTGAGACTGTGATCCTTGGTTCTCGACTCTCCAGCCCGGGGGAAACAACCTCTCAGCATCTACCCTGTCAAGCCCTCTCAGAATCTTACATGTTTCAATGTGATCACCCCTCATTCTTCTAAACTCCAGACAGTATCTGCTCAATTTCTCCTCCCAGGACAACCCTCTCACCCCAGGGATCAATCTAGTGAACCTTCGTTGCACCATGTCCATATGCTTCCTCGGATAAGGAGACCAAAACTGTGCACAGTACTCCAGGTGTGGTCTCACCAAGGCCCTGTACAATTGTTGCAAAACTTCCTTACTTTTGTACTCCAACCCCCTTGAAACACTCTGTGTGTTTTTGGAGCTATAGAAATGTAGAAACATAGAAAATAGGTGCAGGAGTAGGCCATTCGGTCCTTTGAGCCTGTACCACCATTCAATATGATCATGGCCGATCATGCAACCTCAGTACCCCATTCCTGCTTTCTCTCCATACCCCTTGATCCCTGTAGCCATAAGGGCCACATCTAACTCCCTTTTGAATATATCTATACTCTCCATTACTCTCTCCTTAACACTCAACTCTGCCAACTAACCTTTTGGACAACCCTCCCAATGGTTCAGCCTTAATCGCTCGATCAGCTCCGATGTGCTGGCCACATTGTCCACATGCCCGATACTAGTCTCCTGAAACAGGCACTCTGCTCCGAGCTACATCATGGCAAGTGAGTCCCCGGAGGGCAGAGAAAACGCTTCAAGGACACCCTCAAAGCCTCCTTGAAAAAATATAACATCCCCCCCCCCGACTCCTGGGAATCCCTGGCCCAAGACTGCTCAAAGTGGAGGAGCATCCGAGAAGGCATAGTCCTGGCCAGCGTCAATGTGAAAACACCAGAAAGCTGCCAGTGAGTTGCAGAGATCTTTTCTAAGCTGTGGACTGTTGCTTGGATCACCATCTACAGCTTAACAAAGATCCACTGCTGCAAACTGCCTCTGGACAAAGTCCATCATTGTTCAGGGCTGAGCCTCTGCTTCCTGTAAACCTCACTGATAAACCTGCAACCACGTGTGTGAAAGGTTTGATATAGGCGGCATGGCTCAGAGTCGTGGACCATATACGGTAGACACCACAAACCACCAATGATGTCTCCGCAAGATCCTGAAAATCCCCTGGGAGGACAGACGCACCAACGTCAGTGTTCTCGACCAAGCCAACACCCCCAGCATCAAAGCACTGACCACACTCGACCAGCTCCGTTGCCTGACACGAGACTCCCAAAGCAAGCGCTCTACTCGGAACTCCTACATGGCAAGCGAGCCCCAGGTGGGCAGAGGAAACGTTTCAAGGACACCCTCAAAGCCTCCCTGATAAAATGTGACATCCCCACCGACACCTGGGAGTCCCCGGCCAAAGACCGCCCGAAGTGGAGGAAGAGCATCCGGGAGGGCGCTTAGCATCTTGAGTCTCGTCACCGAGAGCATGCAGAAATCAAGTGCAGGCAGCGGAAGGAGCGTGCGGCAAATCAGGCTCCCTGCCCACCCTTTCCCTCAACCACTGTCTGTCCCACCTGTGACACAGAATGTAATTCCTGTTTTGGACTGTTCAGTCATCTGAGAACTCACTTAGAGTGGAAGCAAGTCTGCCGCGATTTCGAGGGACTGCCTATGATGATGATGACAGCAGGCACGTTACAACAGTGACCACACTTCAAAAGTACTTCATTGGCTGTAAAGAACATTGGGGCAACCTCGGGTTGTGAAAATGCAAGTCATAGAAGCATAGAATCATAGAAATCTACAGGAGGGAGGCCATTTCGACCCATTGTGTCTGCGCCGGCCGACCAAGAACTAGCCAGCATAATTCCACTTTCCAGCTCTTGGTCCGGAGCCCTGTAGGTTACAGCACTTTAAGTGCACCTCCAAGTATTTTTTAATTGTGGTGAGGATTTCTGCCTCTACCACCCTTTCAGGCAGTGAGTTCCAGACCCCCACCATCTTCTGGATGAAGAAATTTCTCCTCATATCTCCCCTATACCTCCCCCCAATTACTTTAAATCTATGCCAACTGGTTGTTGACCCCTCTACCAAGGGAAACAGGTCCTTCCTTTCCACTTATCCAGGTCCCTCATAATTTTATACACCTCAATCAGGACTCCCCTCAGTCTCCTCTGTTCCAGAGAAAACAACCCCAGTCTATCCTATCTTTCCTCATAGCCAAAATTCTCCAGTCCAGGCAAT
The DNA here is from genome assembly GCF_044704955.1 of Pristiophorus japonicus. NCBI lineage: Eukaryota > Metazoa > Chordata > Chondrichthyes > Pristiophoridae > Pristiophorus > Pristiophorus japonicus. Next base: position 59,536,040 of record NC_091998.1, on the reverse strand, counting down.
ATTCTTGTAAATCTCCTCTGCACCCTTTTCAGTGCAATCACATCTTTCCTGTAATGTGGTGACCAGAACTGCACGCAGTACTCTAGCTGCGGCCTAACCAGTGCTTTATACAGTTCAAGCACAACCTCCTTGCTCTTGTATTCCATGCCTCAGCTAATAAAGGCAAATATTCCATGTGCCTTCTTAACCACCTTATCTACCTGGTCTGCTACCTTCAGGGATCTGTGGACCTGCACTCCAAGGTCCCTTTGTTCCTCTACACTTTTCAGTGTCGTACCATTTAATGTGTATTCCCTTTCCTTGTTAACCCTCCCCAAATGCATTACCGCACACTTCTTCGGATTGAATTCCATTTGCCACTGTTCTGCCCACCTGACCAGTACATCGCTATCTTCCTGCAGTCTGCAGCTTTCTTCTTCATTATCAACCACACAGCCAATTTTAGTGTCATCTACAAACCTCTTAATCATAGCCCCAACATTCAAGTCCAAGTCTTTGATATATACCACAAAAAGCAAGGGACCCAGTACTGAGCCCTGCGGAACCCCACTGGATACAGCCTTCCAGTCACAAAAACACCCATCAACCATTACCCTTTGCTTCTTGCCTCTGAGCCAATTTTGGATCTAACTTGCCACTTTGCCCTGGATCCCATGGGCTTTTGTTTTCATGACCTGTTTGCTATATGGGACCTTATCAAAAGCTTTGCTAAAATCCATATACACTACATCATACTCATTGCCCTCATCGACCCTCCTGGTTACCTCCTCAAAAAATCTAATCAAGATTCCCTTAACAAATCCATGCCGACTGTCTTTGATTAATCCATGTCTTTCCAAATGAAGATTTATCCTACCCCTCAGGATTTTTTCCAATAATTTTCCCACGACCGAGGTTAGGCTGACTGGCCTGTAATTACTCGGTCTATCCCTTTCTCCCTTTTTAAACAAAGGTACAACATTAGCAGTCCTCCAGTCCTCTGGTACCACACCTGTAGCCAGAGAGGACTAGCCAGAAAATGATGGTCAGTGCCTCTGCTATTTCCTCTTTTGCTTCTCTTGACAGCCAAGGATACATTCATCTGGGCCTGGGGACTTATCCACTTTCAAAGTTGCTAAGCCCTTTAATACTTCCTCTCTCACTATGTTTATCTCGTCTAATATTTCACACTCCTCCTCCTCCCTCATTTCAAAGTCTGCATCGCCCCTCTTTTTTGTGAAAACAGATGCAAAGTATTCATTAAGAATCCTACCCACGTCTTCTGCCTCCACACATAGATTACCTTTATGATCTCTAATAGGTCCCACTCTTTCTCTAGTTATCCTCTTGCTCTTAAATGTATTTATAAAACATCTTTGGGTTTGCCCTGATTTTACTTGCCAACATTCTTTCATGCTCTCTCTTTGCTTTCCTGATAGCTTTTATAATTGCATCCCTGCACTTCTTATCCTCCTCTAAAGTTTCTGCAGTATTGAGTTCTCGGTATCAGTCATAAGCTTTGCTTTTTTTTTATCTTACCCTGTATGTCCCTTGACATCCAGGGGGCTCTAGATTTGTTAGTCCCACCCTTTTTCTTTCAGGGCTCATACTTGCTCTGTACCCTCAGGATCTCCTCCTTGAATGCCTTCCACTAATCTGACACTGATTTACCATCAAGTAGCCGTTTCCAGTCCACTTTGACTACATCCCATCTCAGCTCAGCAAAATTGGCTTTACCCCAATTGAGAAGTTTTATTCCTGGTCCACCTTTCGTCCTTTTCCATAACTTCCCTAAGTCTTACTGAATTATGATCACTAGCACCAATCATCTCCCACTGATACCCCCTCCACCTGCCCCTCTTCATTCCCCAAAACCAAGTCCAGAACCGCCCCTCCCTTGTTACATGCTGGCCAAAGAAGTTCTCCTGAATGCATTTTAGGAATTCAATACCTTCTGTACCATTCACACTACTTTTTTCCCCAGTTAATATTAGGGTAGTTGAAATCCCCCACTATTACAGCTCTATAATTTTTGCATTTCGCAGCAATTTGCCCACATATTTGTTCTTCTATCTCCCTCTGACTGTTTAGGGGTCTATAGTACACACCCAGTAGTGTAATCACCCCTTTTTTGTTCTTCAATTCAACCTATAATCTTTCTTTTTTTTTAAATAAGTAATATTTAGTTACGGACCTACATCTCACAAGTGGGACAAAGGAAACATTTGCCGATTAGGCAGCCAGTACCTGGTTTGCATCAGGGAGCCCAGCCAGATAAATGTTACTTGTATGGACTGAACAATTCGCATTTCTTTGATCAAATCCATTGTAGGTGCAGATAGAGAGAAAGACTGGCTTTTACAATTCTTCCATAAGCCTTAGGAGTGAAAGACTTGCATTTCTATAGCACCTTTTACAACCCCAGAACGTCCCAAAGCGCTTTACAGCCAATGAAGTACTTTCGGCGTGTAGTCACAGTTGTAATGTGGGAAACACGGAAGCTAATTTGTGCACAGCAAGATCCCACAATGTCATAATAGTGATGTTGGTTGAGGGATAAATATTGGCCAGGACACCGGGAAGAACTCCTCTGCTCTTCTTCGAAATAGTGCCGTGGGATTTTTTTTTGGAAACGCACCTGAGAGCAGAAACTCAGTTCATTTGAAAGACAGTGCGGCACTCCCTCCGCACTGCACTGGGAGTGTCAGCCTGGATTTTGTGCTCAAGTCTCAGGAGTCTGACTCAGAGGCGAGAGAGTGAGCCAAGCCTGACTACTTGATACCAATTAGTCGTTCGGGGTATGCAGAGAAAGCAGGAATGGGGTACTGAAGTTGCATGATCAGCCATGATCATATTGAATGGTGGTGCAGGCTCGAAGGGCCAAATGGCCTACTCCTGCACCTATTTTCTATGTTTCTATGTTTCCCCATTATCGGGCGCCTGGGCGCAATGCTCGACCAAATGCTGATTAATTTGAGTAATGATGATAATTGAAGTATTGTCAGTAAGTGTATGTGCGCCAGTCTGACACTGACACAGGCATTGTGAATTTCGGCTTTGTAATTGGCGGCTATCACTGGTGTAATCACTTGGAGTCCCTCTGGGGTGTGAGGATATGTGTTGTATCCATCCCTTCCAATTATACTCCTGCCTTGTGGGGAGCCGGGGGAGGGGAACATTGAGTCATTAAAATCAGGCCAGAAGAACTGCCAGGGAGCGGCACTCGTTGTGGAAGAAATTGTCACTGAGCAGCTGACATTGAAGGAGAGCGAGTAGATTTCCCCCTGGATCAGCACCGCAGGGGGCTCGGGGCCAGGGGCGGGGAGGTGTGGCTGTGTGTCTCTGTGTTTGCCAGCGAGCTCACACTGCATTCACTGCACACTGACTGAGAGACAAGCAGGGTGTGTGTGTGTGTGTGTGTGTCTCACAGCATTTGCAAAACTCTTTGTCGATGAAGCAAAGCTGCGCCGGCTGCGTCTCTGTGAAAATACAAGTTTGCAATCAAGATACGATGACTTGCTCAGTTCAGAGGTAATTCACCGTTTCTCACTTTTGAAATAGTCTTGTTGCTTAATTAAATACAGCGAGATGTGGATTTGTTTGAGCTGCACTGGGTTAAAGTGCTCCATTTGATAGCTGTGTTAGGATGGGAGGTGGCTGCTATGTGGTGCACTGTTCCAAGGCACAGGGTGGAATACGACCCCTGCCGGGTTTCTCGATTCAGCCCCCTGCCCCCGAATAGTGAGGTCTGGGGCGCAGCGCCGGGTCCTCAAAGACCGGTTCCATCTCCACACCAACTGACAATAGGCTGGTGACTGTAATTGTCCCACTTGACGTCCCGGCTAGATTGTGCGGTATTTCCCTGTCGCACAAGGAGAACGCACACAAAATACTGCACAAAAAACAAAATCTATAGTTTCAGAAGGTTGTGATGGAAAGTTGCTACTTTTCCTGGCGTGTGCTGCAATACATTGGCAATGTTTCGAAGTTGTTTTGAAGCAGCTCGCGTGGACCAGGGAAGCATTGTTGATGTGAGGGATAAGAATTGTATAATACCACTCTCAGTCCTCAGGCCACACTGTGTGTGCACTGTGCGGATTTGCACCTCAGGTTATTTATGTGGATGGTGTATTCTATACAAATATATACTTCCCCTGGGTGGGGAAGTGGAGCTGAGTCCATGATCGGATCAGCCATGATCTTATTGAATGGCAGAGCAGGCTCGAGGGGCTGTATGGCCTACTCCTGCTCCTATTTCTGATATGTTCCCGATATTTTGATTTGGAATAAGTTGCGTTAGCAGAATAACCCTTTCGCATTCATATTGTGCACTCAAAAATCACAGGAAATACAACACATTCTTCCATAAGCATGGATGGCTGTCAGTTCCCTTTAACTGACCTGAGGGTGCATCATCATCATCATGGGCAGTCCCTCGGAATCGAGGAAGACTTGCTTCCACTCCTAAAGTGAGTCCTGTGGTGGCTGAACAGTCCAGCATGAGAGCCACAGACCCTGTCACAGGTGGGACAGACATTTGTCGGGGGGAAGGGTGGGTGGCACTGATTTGATGCACGATCCTTCCGCTGCCTGTGCCTGACCTCTTCACTCTCACAGCATTGAGATTCGAAGAGCTCAACGCCCTCCCGTATGCGCTTTCTCCACCTAGGGCGGTCTTCGGCCAGGGTCTTCGGCCAGGGTCTTCCTGGTCAGTGCTGATGTCGCACTTCACCAGGGAGTCTTTGAGGGTGTCCTTGTAACGTTTCCGCTATCCGCTAACCACACTCGGTCAACTGACCACACTCGATCAGCTCCGCTGGGCAGGCCACTTAGTCCGCATGCCAGACGCGAAGCTCCCTAAGCAATTGCTCTACGCGGAGCTCCTTCACGGCAAACGAGCCAAAGGTGAGGATGCATGCAGTTAGCATGTAAAACAAAAAAAGTTCGTAGGTGGTGCTAATTTTAATTGAACGTTCTCTACAGCATGGGTGCATTTAAGGGGAAGCTGGAGAAAGAAATGAAGGATATGCTGATAGGATGAGATGACAAGGGGTGGGACGAGTGGCCTGAGCAAGTTGGGTCGAGTGGTCTGTTTCTGTCTCTGTAATTTCACTGGCATTGTGCAAGGTTACCACCAGGTGGCGCAGTACCTGTGCAGGCAAACGGCAACCTGAAATGTCAGTCCATGCTCCAAGCACACCAATCCTGTCACTCCTTATTGTATCACACAGTCTTACTAATGATGCTTCATTGGTGTTCCCGAACTGGGTGGGAAGGGGTGACATCATGGCACTAGGATAACCATGCAACTGCTTGGATATTAATAACATCTGTCTCCTTTTTCACAATTCTCTTCCCTGTCCTTCAGGGAACCTTGCGTTTATATCTGTTCTATATATGGCAAAGTGGAAAGAAAATGTTATTTTAAATGTTTCAGCTGCCTGGGCCCCAGGCTCTGGAATTCCCTCCCTAGACCTTTCCGCCTCTCGACCTCCCTCTCCTCCTTTAAGACAAAAACAACAACTGGTATTTATATAGCGCCTTTAACATAGCAAAATGTCCCAAGGCGCTTCACAGGTACGTTATCAAACAAAATTTGACTCCAAGCCACCTGAGGTATTCGGGCAGGTGACCAAAAGCTTGGTCAAAGAGGTAGGTTGTAAGGAGCGTTTTAAAGAAAGAGGTGGCGAGACGGAGAGGTTTAGGGAGGGAATTCCAGAGCTTAGGGCCCAGGCAGCTGAAGGCACGGCCGCCAAAATCGGGGATGCTCAAGAGGACAGAATTGGAGGAGCACAGAAAGAAAGAGCTGGCACATACTCGATGGGCCGAATGGTACTCTTCGATGATTCTAAGATCTCGGGGGGATTGTAGGGCTGGAGGAGGTTACAGAGTTAGGGAGGGTTGTGGGGCTGGAGGAGGTTACAGAGTTAGGGAGGGTTGTGGGGCTGGAGGAGATTATAGAGTTAGGGAGGGTTGTGGGGCTGGAGGAGATTACAGAGTTAGGGAGGGTTGTGGGGCTGGAGGAGATTATAGAGTTAGGGAGGGTTGTGGGGCTGGAGGAGATTACAGAGTTAGGGAGGGTTGTAGGGCTGGAGGAGATTATAGAGTTAGGGAGGGTTGTGGGGCTGGAGGAGATTACAGAGTTAGGGAGGAGATTAGAAAGATGGGGAGGGACGAGGTCATGGAGGGATTTGAAAGCAAGGATGAGAATTTTGAAATCGAGGTGTTGCTTAACCAGGAGCCAATGTAGGTCAGCGAGCACAGAGGTGATGGGTGAGCGGGACTTGGTGCGAGTTAGGACACGGGACAGCCGAGTTTTGGATGACCTGAAGATTACATAGGGTAGAACATGGGACACCAGCCAGGAGTGCATTGGAGTAGTCAAGTCGAGAGAGAACAAAGGCACGGATGAGGGCTTCAGCAGCAGATGAGCTGAGGCCGGGGTGGAATCGGGCAAAGTTACGGAGGTGGAAATAGGCGGTCGTTTTGATGGAGTGGATTTGTGGTTGGAAGACACCAAGGTTACGAACAGTCTGGTTCAGCCTCAGACAGATGCTGGGGAGAGGGATGGAGTCGGTGGCTAGCAAACGCAGTTTGTGATGGGAACAAAGACAAATACTTCAGTCTTCCCAATATTTAATTGGAGAAAATTTCTGCTCATCCAGAACTGGATGTTGGACAAGCAGTCTGATGAATTAGAGACCATGGAGGGGTCGAGAGAAGTGTTGGTGAGGTAGGGCTGGGTGTCATCAGCGTACATGTGGAAACTGAAGCTGTGTTTTCGGATGATGTCGCCAAGGGGCAGCATGTAGATGAGAAATAGGAGGGGTCAAGGATACAGGGTCCGTCTGTATATTGGGGAAATGGGCCATCTGTATTATGGGGAACTGGACCATCTGTATAATGGGGAAATGGATCATCTGTATAATGGGGAAATGGGCCATCTGTATAATGGGGAAATGGTCCAATGGATAATGGAGAAATGGCCAATGGATAATGGGGAAATGGTCCAATGGATAATGGGGAAATGGTCCATCTGTATAATGGGGAAATGGACTATCCGTATAATGGGGAAATGGACTATCTGTATAATAGGGAAATGGATCATCTGGATTCTACGCAATTTACATATATTCTTGTAAAATACCTATTGATATCTACAAGGAATACTCTTATATGTTTATACACTGAACACAGTTAGGAAGATCGAACTTTAAATAAAACATGTGTCTGTGTCTGAAGGTGGGACCATCATCAGGTTTGAAGTTGGAGATACAGTTGAACAGCCTCTATCATCCCTCTGTTAGTCAAACTGAGCTGAGAGCGTAGGTTATTCAACTGTGAAGGGCATCACACCCAATCTGGCTGCTTCCACATGCAGAGTCCACACAGGGGCACTGGCTAGGAATCAGCATGAGCTGGGTTATCCCTCTCTAACTCTGCAGCTCTAAGGGGCAATTGCAGCTCACCCACAGGAGCTTCCCACTCTTACCTCCAGTATGCCAGCGCAGCCTTCGGCCGCCTGAGGAAGAGAGTGTTCGAAGATCAAGCCTCAAATCTGGCACCAAGCTTATGGTCTACAGGGCTGTAGTAATACCCGCCCTCCTGTATGGCTCAGAGACGTGGACCATGTACAGTAGACACCTCAAATCGCTGGAGAAATACCACCAATGATGTCTCCGCAAGATCCTGCAAATTCCCTGGGAGGGCAGACGCACCAACATTAGCGTCCTCGACCAGGCCAACATCCCCAGCATCGAAGCACTGACCACACTTGACCAGCTCCGCTGGGTGGGCCACATCGTCTGCATGCCTGACACAAGACTCCCCAAGCAAGCGCTCTACTCGGAACTCCTACGCGGCAAGCGAGCCCCAGTTGGGCAGAGGAAATGTTTCAAGGACACCCTCAAAGCCTTCTTGATAAAATGCACCGACACCTGGGAGTCCCTGGCCAAAGACCGCCTTAAGTGGAGGAAGAGCATCCGGGAGGGCGCTGAGCACCTCGAGTCTCGTCGCCGAGAGCATGCAGAAATCAAGTGCAGGCAGCGGAAGGAGCGTGAGGCAAACCAGACTCCCCACCCAACCTTTCCTTCAACGACTGTCTGTCCCACCTGTGACAGAGACTGTAATTCCCGTATTGGACTGTTCAGTCACCTGAGAACTCACTTTTAGAGTGGAAGTAAGTCTTCCTTGATCCCAAGGGACTGCCTCTGATGGTGATGACTCTTACCTCGCCCACAGTTATATCAATGGTATGTTACTTGTCTGGTGCTTTATTCCTACAAGGCCGAATGTGGGTCTGAGAGAAGCTGACAGGAGTCGATGTGCACTGAGCTAGAAATCGGGAGCTATTGGAAGGTTGTTTCCTCAGGGACACTTGTGATTAAAGGAGCTTCTCTACCTCCAGCATCACCTTCAACAGCAGCAATGAGACAGGCAGAGGTGCCAACCACTTAATATGAAACGGTTGAACTTCCTGCTGTCGGAGGATTTACGTGACTGTTGCGCCGAATTCGCTCGATGTTCGAAAGATCAAACAAATAGGTTCGCAATTTTCCTTTTAGGGTTCCCACAGTAAGTTTAACCTGAACAAAAGACTATGACACTAGATTCACAAGCCAACTTATCTTTAATAAATGCGTTAACAAACACTGCTCATTAGTTACTACAGAATATAGGACTCACAACCAATATAGATATTACCCGATTCGGTCCGAGGTGATCAATCTCCATCCGACTTCAGCTTAGGGATTCTACCCCAGGTTCCTGCTCCTGCTGTCAAGTGTTGCTCCTAGGTTCTCGCTAACTTCCTTGAAACCCTTGTCTAGTTATACCCTTTCTTCTCTCAGTTAAACACCTGTCAGTTTCGACAGATTCTGCTGACATTTCATCTTTGTACATATACATCCTTGTTATCATAACCCTGTCTTGCCTCCATGAGCTATTACCAAATCGGTGTCTTCGTTACTGTGTGTGCCCCTGATAAAGTGCGACATCCCCACTGACACCTGGGAGTCCTTGGTCATAGACCGTCCTAAGTGGAGGAAGTGCATCCGGGGGGGCGCTGAGCTCCTCGAGTATCATTGCCGAGAGCATGCAGAAATCAAGCGCAGGCAGCGGAAGGAGCGTGCGGCAAACCAGTTTCCCTGCCCACCCTTTCCCTCAACAACTATCTGTCCCACCTGTGACAGAGACTGTGGTTCTCGTATTGGACTGTACAGCCACCTAAGAACTCATGCTAAGAGTGGAAGCAAGTCTTCCTCGATCCCGAGGGACTGCCTATGGTGTCCCATATCTTGATCAGTTAGGTCTTTTCATCTCTTCCCACCCCCTGCTGTTTCCTATAGCGTGTTTCTGCTAAGGTAACTTCCCCCTGCCATTTGGCCATCTATTATTCCTGCAACTGACCTTTTGTTCATTCACTAGCATTTATAGGGACCCTGTTAACTGACATTCCTTATTCACACACACTCTCTTACACATGGTGACTCCTTTGAATTTGGCTTTACTATTCGGCAGCTTTTATCCTCATCTCCTTTGGAGTGCCTGTTGTTTTCAGTTCAAGAGATGCTGAGACTACTGGTTTAACGCTCAAGCATGAGTTAAATTCTTGTTAATCGTGAATTCTTTCTGATATTTCCACATGACCTGAGCAGACATCGGCACAGGTGCGATGGGCCGAATGGCCTCCTAGCGTGCTGCGTCATTCTATGATCAAGGTGTCTGCTCTCGGTGTTTTTGTTGAGGCTACAAAGCATGTTGAGGTGTCAGTGATATTTTGAAAGTTGCAGGGGTGGGTTGAAAAATTCACCAATTCATCAACATATGGTTCTGATATTTTAACAAATACACTGATAGACGGGAATTGCAATCGGGCCTTAAGCGAACTTAAGCAAGGAATTATTCTACAATAATTAGACCCTGCAGGCTCGACAGTGAGATTTGAACATTGACAGATCAGCAAAACTTCCTGTCGAAGAATTGACAGCTCCCAGTGTCCAGAGGGAGTTTTATTTGATGGCTTTCTGAAGTTTGCATAACTGCGTTCGGTTTACAGCGTCACTAACACTCACAGATTCCACAGCCCAACCAATGATGTTGAGACTGTTTAGTGCCAGCTATGGCTCAGTGGGCAGCACTCTCGTCTCTGAGTCACAAGGTTCAAGTCCCACTCCAGGGACTTAAGCACAAAAATCTACGCTGGCACTCTGAGGGAGCACTGCACTGTCGGAGGTGTCGACTTTCGGATGAGACATTAAATTGAGGCCCCGTCTGCTCTCTCAGGTGGATGTAAAAGATCCCATGGCACTACTTCGAAGAAGAGCAGGGGAGTTATCCCCGGTGTCTTGGCCAATATTTATCCCTCAACCAACATCACAAAAAAAACAGATTATCTGGTCATTATTACATTACTGTGTGCGGGATCTGAATTAACTGCCGTGTTTCCTACATTCTAAAAGTGACTACACTTCAAAAAAAAACTTCATTGGCTGTAAAGCGCTTTGGGACATCCGGTGGTCGTGAAAGGCACTATATAAATGCAAGTCTTTCCTTTTAAAGCAGAGGAGGTTCTGCAGGATGTGGTTAGTTATTTTTGGGGATGAGGAAATCAGTAACTTTGGGAATTGTAAACTCACTCGTTGGGAGTTTTGGAGCACTTTGTTCTCAAGCCTCAAGCAACAAATCCGTGTTCAAGGTGGGTGAATTATCACGATGGTCTTGAGATTTGTGATTTGATGGAACCACACAGCACAGAAGGAGGCCATTCAGCCCATCTTGCTCATGCTGGTTTATCTGGACTATTTCTATTGTGTGGGTGGGCTGTTCATTCTGTTCCTCTTCAAAGCGAGAGGATTTGAGTATAGGAGCAGGGAGGTCTTACTGCAGTTGTACAGGGCCTTGGTGAAGCCACACCTTGAGTATTGTGTACAGTTTTGGTCTCCTAATCTGAGGAAGGACGTTCTTGCTATTGAGAGAGTGCAGCGAAGGTTCACCAGACTGATTCCAGGGATGGCAGGACTGACATATGAAGAAAGATTGGATCGACTAGGCTTATACTCACTGGAATTTAGAAGAATAAGAGGGGATCTCATAGAAACATATAAAATTCTGGCGGGATTGGACAGGTTAGATGCAGGGAGAATGTTCCCGATGTTGGGGAAGTCCAGAACCAGGGGTCACAGTCTAAGGATAAGGGGTAAGCCATATAAGACCGAGATGAGGAGAATCTTTTTCACCCAGAGAATTGTGAACCTGTGGAATTCTCTACCACAGAAAGTTGTTGAGACCAGTTCGTTGGACATATTCAAGAGGGAGTTAGATGTGACTCTTACAGCTAAAGGGATCAGGGGGTATGGAGAGAAGGCAGGAATGGGGTACTGAAATTGCATGATCAACCATGATCATATTGAATTGTGGTGCAGGCTCGAAGGGCCGAATGGCGTGCTCCTGCACCTATTTTCTATGTTTCTATGTATGAATGTATCAATGAAGTCGAGAGCAGGCAGTGGGGCAGCCCGAATGGGAGAGATTAGACAGGGTCCCTGCCAGCTGGGACAGCATCGAGGGTATCATAAGGTAAACATTTAGAGTCATTTCATCCGGGAATAACATCCCTAACATGATAGCGGGACAGGGTTTCAAAGAGCTTGAATCATAAAAATATAAGAAATAGGAGCAGGAGTCGGCCATTTGGCCCCTCGAGCCTGCTCCGCCATTCAATATCATGGCTGATCTGATCATGGACTCAGCTCCACTTCCCTGCCCACTCCCCATAACCCTTTACTCCCTTATCGCTCAAAAATCTGTCTATCTCCGCCTTAAATATATTCAATGACCCAGCCATCACAACTCTCTGGGGCAGAGAATTCCACAGATTCAGTTCTAGACCTCTGCTAGCATCCCGAAACCACTAAACCCGCTGTTATAAAGCCTTTAGAAACCCTTAGCCTCATTCTATTAGGTTGTGTCACTCGGGTTTGTAGCGCACCTTCAAAGATACCTCAAAAAAACTCTAACTCGCCAAATTACCTCTTCATTATCAGGGTAAATTCACAACGCCCACTGTGCTCGTAGGGAGCATGGGTTGGTGCATTGGTCCCTGAGTGTTGTAGCCCTATCTCCGATCCACAGTCCTTTGGAGTGCGGTACTCTTTGGGAATACAGGGTTGATGAATGTCCCCTTACACTGAAGAATTGAAGAAGAGGATGAGCAACCTGTCAGCTGATTGGAAAACATAGTTCTATTGGCTTGGACGTTGTGGAGATAAGAAGCCACGGTTAGTGTGATTATGGACCATGGCGAGGCAGAACCTGGAGTTCCTGCGTAGCCTGAAGTAGACCCAGAGCAGCCTGCAGCATGTGATTGAGGAGGCGGGTGAGTGCCCCGTGAGCGTGGAGGCCCCGACCTGTGTGAGCGCAGCAACGGCAAGTCGGGGCCATAAAAGGTGCGGTGTGGGGCCTCTGGGAGCAGTATGGGGGCCCCGGGGAGCAGTATGGGGGCCCCGGGGAGCAGAATGGTGGCCCAGGGGAGCAGTATGGGGGCCCCGGGGAGCAGTATGGGGGCCCCGGGGAGCAGAATGGTGGCCCCGGGGAGCAGTATGGGGGCCCCGGGGAGCAGCGTGGGGCCTCGGGGAGCAGCGTGGGGCCTCGGGGAGCAGCGTGGGGCCTCGGGGAGCAGTATGGGGGCCTCGGGGAGCAGTGTGGGGCCTCGGGGAGCAGTATGGGGGCCTCGGGGAGCAGTGTGGGGCCTCGGGGAGCAGCGTGGGGCCTCGGGGAGCAGTATGGGGGCCTCGGGGAGCAGTGTGGGGCCTCGGGGAACAGCGTGGGGCCTCGGGGAGCAGCGTGGGGCCTCGGGGAGCAGTATGGGGGCCTCGGGGAGCAGTGTGGGGGTCTCGGGAAGCAGTGTGGGGGCCTCGGGGAGCAGCGTGGGGCCTCGGGGAGCAGTATGGGGGCCTCGGGGAGCAGTATGGGGGCCTCGGGGAGCAGCGTGGGGGCCTCGGGGAGCAGCGTGGGGGCCTCGGGGAACAGCGTGGGGCCTCGGGGAGCAGTATGGGGGCCTCGGGGAGCAGTGTGGGGGCCTCGGGGAACAGCGTGGGGGCCTCTGGGAGCAGTATGGGGGCCTCGGGAAGCAGTGTGGGGGCCTCGGGGAACAGCGTGGGGCCTCGGGGAGCAGCGTGGGGCCTCGGGGAGCAGCGTGGGGCCTCGGGGAGCAGTATGGGGGCCTCGGGGAGCAGTATGGGGGCCTCGGGGAGCAGTATGGGGGCCTCGGGAAGCAGTGTGGGGGCCTCGGGGAACAGCGTGGGGCCTCGGGGAGCAGCGTGGGGCCTCGGGGAGCAGTATGGGGGCCTCGGGGAACAGCGTGGGGGCCTCGGGGAACAGCGTGGGGGCCTCTGGGAGTAGCATGGGGGCCTCGGGGAGCAGCGTGGGGGCCTCGGGGAGCAGCGTGGGGGCCTCGGGGAGCAGCGTGGGGGCCTCGGGGAGCAGCGTGGGGGCCTCGGGGAGCAGCGTGGGGGCCTCAGGGAGCAGTATGGGGGCCTCTGGGAGCAGCATGAAGGCCCCGGGGAGCAGTATGGGGGCCCTGGGGAGCAGTATGGGGGCCCCGGGGAACAGTATGGGGGCCCCGGGGAGCAGTATGGGGGCCCCGGGGAACAGTATGGGGGCCCCGGGGAGCAATATGGGGGCCCCTGGGAGCAGTATGGAGGCCCTGGGGAGCAGTATGGGGGCCCCGGGGAGCAGCGTGGAGGCCCTGGGGAGCAGTATGGAGGCCCTGGGGAGCAGTATGGGGGCCACGGGGACCAGTATGGAGGCCCTGGGAAGCAGTATGGAGGCCCCGGGGAGCAGCGTGGAGGCCCTGGGGAGCAGTGTGGAGGCCCCGGGGAGCAGCGTGGAGGCCCTGGGGAGCAGTATGGGGGCCACGGGGACCAGTATGGAGGCCCTGGGGAGCAGTATGGGGGCCACGGGGACCAGTATGGAGGCCCTGGGGAGCAGTATGGGGGCCCCGGGGAGCAGCGTGGAGGCCCCAGGGAGCAGCATGGAGGCCCTGGGGAGCAGCGTGGAGGCCCCGGGGAGCAGCATGGAGGCATACTACTTCAGTGAACAGTGCGAGCTGGTGCAGGAGGGCGACGGCAGCGAAAAGTGACGTCCAGGTCGGTGATAGGAGCGTGGGCAGGTACAGCAGGAGCGGCGAGGTCGGGGTGAAGGAGCGGCGCGAGACGGCAGAGGGATGTGATCGGGGCCCAGGGGAAGCGTGAGCTCGGGGCCAGGGGCCCAGGGGCAGCATGGGCCCAGGGGCAGCATGGGCCCAGCCCATCCTGCGATATGTGTGCGCACTAGGTCCGTGCAGCAGAGCTGGTCTCCAGTCGTCTTGGTTAACCCTTGCCACTGGACCAAGACCTGGCTCTGTCAAGCCCGTGTGGTGGCTGGTGTGCAACGGTCACCCCACGTTAAAAAAATCCACCCACAGGCATCTTCCAGCCTTCAGGATGTAGTTCAGGACCTGGAATATTATGTCCTTCATTGAAACAGCTGTGAACGCATCCCTTTTTTTGGCGTGGAAGCAAGTCATCCTCGATATGAGGGACTGCCTATGATGATGAGCTAAAATTATGAAAGGATGAGTGAGGGTGGAGAGAAGCAGACTATTGCAGTAGTTGAGGGTCTACCAGTTGAGGGGCCAGAGATAGAAGATTAAATATAAGAGAGTTAGAACAGAGCACAGGAGAAACCTCTTTGGACATAGATTTGTGAGGCCGGGGAGTTAATTCCCAGGGTTAGGGGTTGCGGCATTAACGATGTCAACGTTCAAGCTTAGAATGGAGAGATGGGTGAAGATAAAAGGATATAAGAACAGAGGAGGTAAATATGATTGGAATTCTTTGCTCGTGTGCAGGTAAATGCTGGCGTGGACTGGTTGGGCCAAGTGGCCTGTTTTGGTGTTGTACCTGCTATGTGTGTACGCCAATCTGTATTTCATTGGTGAGGCTTCACTTGGCAGACTGCGTACCCGAACATCTATGGGACCCAATCCCGCAGTGTGTGCTGAAGGTGGGACTGCCACCCAGCGATCCTTTCCAGGGCCGTAAAACACAGCCAGCTCACTGTTGGAATGCAGCTGCCCTGTAACGGGAGGAGGGAGGTGGACGTTTCAGAAGCAGCCTGTGAAATGCAGCATTTATTGGAGATCGCCAGCAGAAACATAGAAAATAGGTGCAGGAGTAGGCCATTCGGCCCTTCGAGCCTGCACCACCATTCAATATGATCACGGCTGATCATGCAACTTCAGTATCCCATTCCTGCTTTCTCTCCATACCCCTTGATCCCTTTAGCCGTAAGGGCCACATCTAACTCCCTTTTGAATATATCTAACGAACTGGTCCCAACAACTTTCTCTGGTAGAGAATTCCACAGGTTCACAATTCTCTAAGTGAAGAAGTTTCTCCTCATCTCGGTCCAAAATGGCTTACCTCTTATCCTTAGACTGTGACCCCTGGTTCTGGACTTCCCCAACATCGGGAACATTCTTCCTGTATCTAACCTGTCCAATCCCATCAGAATTTTATATGTTTCAATGAGATACCCTCTCATTCTTCTAACTTCCAGTGAATATAAGCTTAGTCGATCCAGTCTTTCTTCATATGTCAGTCCTGTCATCCCGGGAATCAATCTGGTGAACCTTCGCTGCACTCCCTCAATAGCAAGAATGTCCTTTCTCAGATTAGGAGATCAAAACTATACACAATTTTCAAGGTGTGGCCTCACCAAGGCCCTGTACAACTCCAGCAAGACCTCCCTGCTCCTATACTCACATCCTCTCGCTAAGAAGGCCAACATGCCATTTGCCTTCTTCACCGCCTGCTGTACCTGCATGCCAACTTTCAATGACTGATGTACCATGACACCCAGGTCTCGTTGCACCTCCCCTTTTCCTAATCTGACACCATTCAGATAATATTCCGCCTTCCTGTTTTTGCCACCAAAGTGGATAATCTCACATTTATCCACATTATACTGCATCTGCCATGCATTTGCCCACTCACCTAACCTGTCCAAGTCACCCTGCAGCCTCCTGGCATCCTCCTCGCAGCTCACACCGCCACCCAGCCTAGTGTAATCTGTAAACTTAGAGATATTACATTCAATTGATTCGTCTAAATCATTGATGTATATTGTAAATAGCTGGGGTCCCAGCACTGAACCCTGCGGTACCCCACTGGTCACTGCCTGCCATTCTGAAAAGGACCTGTTTATGCCTACTCTTTGCTTCCTGTCTGCCAACCAGTTCTCTATCAACGTCAGTACATTACCCCCAATACCATGTGCTTTAATTTTGCACACTAATTTCTTGTGTGGGACCTTGTCAAAAGCCTTTTGAAAGTCCAGATACACCACATCCACCTGTGGAATTCTCTACCACAGAAAGTTGTTGACAGGGGGAGCAGTTAGTGAGTACTGAAACACTCTGCTATCGGAGCACAGTGAATGATGGCTTGTGTTCACACATGCCTCAGCAGGGGCTTCCTGCTGTTTTGTGAAGAATGGCTTGAACCGTAGGAGCAGGCAGCAAGGACGCAATGTCAGAAGCAGTCCACTGAATGAAGCCAGATCCTTCTCGGTGAAATATAGCACCGGACTGCTGGGTTTCTGAAATGTCTTGCAATCTATGTGGACGGAGGGGGCAGGGGCATTGAGTACCACCCCCTCACCCCAAAACAGCAGACCTGTGCCAGAAAAAGCTGAATGACCCGACCAGAAAAGGCAAAGTAAGAGAAGTGTCCCTTTTCTCTCTCTACACTGACACACTATTATTACTTGAAACATGTCCACCTACGCATTGTACATCTCTGGTGGCTGCCTAATTGTTAATTGTGCAATATGTTTTGGCATCTTCCCTCAAACTGACTTGTTGGGAGACACTCTTCACATTTGAGCCTTCATTTCATGCTTATTAATATTGTTCCGGGAGAGACGGGCACACAGTGCCCAGACAAAGCCGCCCGCCACTGAGGAAATGGTGGCCCATTCTCCCAACTGCAGCGGTTCAACGACAAGGCCCACCAGCACATTCTCAGGGGCAACGAGGGATGGGCAATAAACGCCGGCCTTGCCAGCGATGCCCACATTCTGAGAATGGAAAATAAATCCCAGATGAACGTGAGCTGATCCAGTTTGAGGAGCAGGCCATTGACCTGTTTCGGAGCCACAGGCCTTGCCTGGAGACGACAAGATGAGTGGGATTGTGTGAGCTGCAGGTTCATGGGGGAAAGACCTCGGCATTCACCAGTCACCACAGTCATCCCTGTAAAGCAACCTGCCGCCACAACAGGCCTTCCCTTTCACTGCCTCCTCGGGCTCTCCGAGTCCTACTCACCCGTTCTTAGCTAATCTTTTCCTTCCGATCCGTCACAGCCATGAGGGGGAACTGGAGGAAGTTGATGAGGAAGGAAGTCATTGCCTACCCATAGATTATGGGCAGGATGATGAGAGCCAAGAGCCCCTAGATTATGATCCCGCCCCATGTTCCGTTGCCCCAACACCCTCGGTCACGTCCCCGCATCACTTACTTTCTTGGTCCCACCCACCAGTTCAGATACTTTCAGCTGGGGAGAAGCCTATTGTGTAAATAAGGAGATAGCACGGAGTGATTGAGCAAGGTATGAGGAAGCAGGACAAGCAGGGAATGGGTAAACATATCTCAGCTGCCATTGGCTTAGGAGTCATGGACGCAGATCTCAGGGTCCTTGCCTGAGAAGAATGTTAGAGATCACAGAGGTCAGTCTCTGATGATGTGCAACAGATGTGATGCTGGAGTCTACAGTCCTCATTTGGGGTAACATCAGGACAGATGTTTCCGGTATATATGCAGACTATAGATATACTCTCTGTGTAGTCACTGCATAGTTGCATAAGATGGAGACTTGTTACCTGATGTACTATCAATAAGGTTTACACTGTGTATATACTATGCTGGCACCACTAGAGGGTGCAACTGGTGGAGACCGGGGTTTCCTGCCCCTGCGGTGGGAGACCTGAACGTCACCTGCATAGGTGTGCAGGGCCCAGTATAAAAGGCTGCCCACCATGCTTGTGCCTCACTCTGGAGTTACGAATAAAGGACTAAGGTCACTATAGTTTGAGTACAACACATTGCCTCGTGGAGTCATTCATAAGTGTATTAATATGTAAGTCAATCTGCTACGTTGATATAATTTGCACTTTCATGGGTATTTTAGTCTACAATTGCATTAAAATCTAGCAGTTTTGCCCTCAATCATGTACATGCCAGCATGCTGATAAAACACCTTAATAGCCAACCCTCAAGTACTTTGCAATATGTCAATATAATTTCAATTTTACTTACAAATACAGATATTCTGGTAGCTGGGATGAATATAGCATGGGGCAGCTTCACAGTTCCCAAGACCTGTCAGTGATGACACGTCCTTGAAGGCACAGACTGCAGGCCTGGATAAGAGTGTAGCAGACCCCCCCCACACCCACCCCATTCCAGCTTTCAGACATGGGGGGGAGGCAGCATTCTGTCTGCTGTCTCTCAGGGCTTTCAGGATCGAGACCATCCAGTGATCTACTGGGTCCAGCAGAATGGCCATGGCTGGAGTGGAGCTGCACAGAGTTGCAGGGCAGCAGCACACCACAAGCCTGCCCCTCACAGCTCCAACAAAGTGGGGTGTAGGACTGGAGAGCAGGCAGCCCAGACACATGCTCGGGAGGTGCAGGCCTGGGCTGTCCTTGGAGGACCACCTCCGTCCTTTATACCACAAGAGCAGCCAACCAGCTCCCACCAGCCTGACCCAGAGAAGGCCAATCGGGTGACAGAAAGCAGGGTGACACTCCCGGAGAAAGAGTGTGATGGAGTAGATTGTCTCGTGTTCACCCCCAAGGTGATTGTATAGGAAGGAAAGGTACTTTGCTGGATGTGTGTGTGTAACAAGAATAACATTCTGTGTGTATTTTATCCTCTTGTAGAAGTGGCATTCTATGATGCTGACCTATTGACACAAACATTGCTGGGGAAATGGACATTCCAAGTGCAATTGCAAAGGTATTCAGTTTGTATTTGTATTAGATACACAGACACAAATCTCAGCCCCGCGTTCGCTCAACTGAGAAATGATTGGGACGTTGAAGTTACCTGTCAGTGTCTGTGTCGACAAATGTTCCTGGGATTGGAACCGAGACTGTTGACGAGATTCAACTCAGGATTCAAAGGCCCTCGATGGGTTTCAGCACAAGATAAAACCAAATGGTAGCACATACTTGGTGTTGCCTGTGGAGCTGCGCTTTACATCAAGGGTCAGGTTGTAAACATGACTTGGGGAATCCTCTGAACTTGGAAGTTGTTATGTATGCAACACTTTGTAACCAGCATTCTACCACCACCAGAGGGCACGTCTGTTGGAGGCCCAAGGGATCCCAGCATCCCTTGGGAGCACTGTATATAAGCAGGCCTCCCATGCTGTGCCGGCACTCTGGAGTCAGAATAAAGAGACTAAGGTCACACTTACTCATATCTACAGTACTCAGTCACATTGCTTTATTCGAGACAGAACAGAAGTGATGCGCATAATACACAGAGTAAGATGAAAGCCAGCCGGCGTCTCCTGAATCTCACCGGTGCGGTGCCCTGTTAACAGCTTGATGAGATTGTGTGAATGGGCTTGTCATAAAATCTTGACATATACATGGGCTAAGAACTGCAGTGTGTTGATTGGATGTGCTGGTGTATGTATAGTACCAGGAATGTACAACACACGTTCAAATGAGGGTCATTTGGTATTACACTTGACACACGTGTCGCGATGTTTGTCTTGCTTAGAATAATACCTGACAGGTTAAACTCGGGGGCAGAATGAAAAGTGCAAAGTATAAAAAGGGAGATGCTAGGAATGATTGCAGACCCAGCACAAAGTCAACATGTGGAATTGACTCTGTTGAACTGTTTGGTTGCAGTAAAATAACTTGCGATTGGCTGAATGATAATCCTTCTCTGAGGATTGCCCTTCAAACAGAAATTGCCCAGCACTCTGTGATCTGTAAATGGCTCACATTTCCTGCAAGTGGCTGAGTGATTCTGAGCAACTGGGGAAATTCGGGCCCAGGAAACGTCCCACTTGCTATCTGTGGGATCTTGCAGTGCGCGCTTGGGTAGGGGTGTTTGCCTACATCGCAACAGTTATGCTCTACTTCGAGAGTGCCTTCATAGACTCTGGAGAGCTTTGGGATATTTAGGGTGTTGAAAGATTCTGTACAACTGCAAATGCTTTGTGCCCTCTCCTGAAGACTTGTCGGGATATGATTCTACACGCACCATATTGCCTCGTGTACCTTGCCCTCATGGTAAAAAGTCCCAGGGTGCTTCACAGGAGCGTAACTTTGCCACCGAGCCACATCATGAGATATTGGGACAAGAGATCAAAAGCTGGGTCAAAGAGGTAGGCTTTAAGGAGTGTCAAGGGAGGAAAGAGAGGTTCAGGGAGGGAATTCCAGAGCTTAGGTCCTAGGCAACTGAAGGCATGGCCGCCAATGGTGGGGTGAAGGAAATCGAGGGATGTAGAAAGGGCCCGAATTAGAGGAAGTGAGAGTTCTGGGAGGATTGTAGGGCTGGAAGGGAGGACCTCGCCTCGCCCTTCATTCACACACTTGCATTTCCAGCAGCTGTTGATTGCAAGCAACACATAGTTTACCTCGCTGTAGTTCAGGGATGACGCTGATTGTAATCACCCTACATCAGCCTGGCTACGGTCAGATACTTCAGTTCAGACCCTGGATAGACCGGGGACCTACCTGGTCAGAGTCACTCGGTTCTTCAATGGTCGAGCCACTGGAGGAGCCTTTTCTTGATATTAATTCCTTGCGGTTGCTGCTAATTTTAAATATCCTTCACTCGATAAATACATCTTGCAGGAGGTCTTTGAACTGGCTAATGAGCATCATTCGAGCCGCCTTATCCAATGCTTGTGTCTAACTCCTCCTGCAATGCTGGAATTTAACTAAGCATGTTTGAAACACTATTTCCAAAGATTGTACGGCTGCAATAGATCAGAAGGAAGCTGATGACTTCATTCCGTTGGACAGAATGAGGCCTGTGGTGAGCACTGAGCGTGTTTGGGCTTTCCCTGCTGTTCCCAACAGATTCGCTATCGGCACACAAAATAAATTGGCTCGGGGACCCCCCACTGAGAGCAATTTCAACTTCTCATTCCCAGCTCCTCGGAGGATGCTAGGCTCTTTCCACATCAGTAATTTCATGATTACTGATCTAAGCATCAAATTATTGGGCTTTTGTGTGTGTGTGAAATCATTTATATATCGACCCTGACGCAGCACTACAGGGGCCCAACATTTTAACTCTGCCCCTTCCCTCCCCAACCAGTTACTTTTTTCTCTGTGTGTGAACTGCAGTTTCTTTCTTCCTTATATATCTCTGACCCCGAAATGAGCTTCTGACCACATCTGCTCCGTCACCAAAACCGCCTATTTCCAGCTCCGTAACCTCGCCCATCACCACCACTGGCTCTGTCATCTGCTGCCGAAACCCTCACCCGTGCCTTTGTTACCTTCAGACTTGACTATTCCAACGCTCTCCTGGACGGCCTCCCATCTTCCGCAAACTTAAGCTCATCCAAAGCTTTGCTCCCCGTGTCCTAACTCACACCAAGTCCCGTTCACCCATCACCCCCTGTGCTCACTGACTTTACATTGGCTCCCGGTCCAGCAAAGCCTTGATTTAAAAATTCTCATCCTTGTTTACAAATGGTTATGTCCTTGCCCCTCCCATCTCTGAACAGTACAGAGAGAAGGAACTTGCATAATCAGAAATAACTTTACAAATTGTAATTCACACCGCAATAACTTGTATTTATGTAGCATCATCATCATCTTCATAGGCAGTCCCTCGGAATCGAGGAGGACTTGCTTCCACTCCCAAAGTGAGTTCTTTGATGGCTGAACAGTCCGATACGAGAGCCACAGACCCTGTTACAGGTGAGACAGACATTTGTCGAGGGAAGGGGTGGGTGGGGCTGGTTTGCCGCGCGCTCCTTCCGCTGTCTGCGGCTGACCTCTTCACGCTCTTTACGTTGAGACTCGAGGAGCTCAACGACCTCCCGGATGCACTTCCTCCACCTCGGGCGGTCTTCGGTCAGGGTCTCCCAGGTGTCAGTGGTGATGTCGCACTTTACCAGGGAGGCTTTGAGGGTGTCCTTATAACGTTTCTGCTGCCCACCTTTGGCTCGTTTACCATGAAGGAGTTCCACGTAAAGCATTTGCTTAGGGAGTCTCGTATCTGGCATGCGAACTATGTGGCCTGCCCAGCGAAGCTGATCGAGTGCGGTCAGTGCTTCAATACTGGGGATGTTAGCCTGGATGAGGACACTGATGTTGGTGCGCCTGTCCTCCCAGGGGATTTGCAGGATCTTGCGGAGACATCGTTGGTGACACATCTCCAGCGACTTGAGGTGCCTTCAATACATCATCCATGCCTCAGATCCATACAGGAGGGCAGGTATTACTACAGCCTTGAAGGCCAAGAGTTTGGTGGTAGATTTGAGGGCCTGGTCTAAAAACACTTGTAATGTAGCACCTTTAATGTAGTAAAACATCCCAGTGTGCTGCATAGGAGCATTATCAAACATTTTACACCAAGCTACGTGAGATATTAGGACATGTGACCAGAAGCTTGGGCAAAGAGGTAGGTTTTAAGGAGCGTCTTAAAGGGGGAAAGAGGGGTGGAGAGGCGGAGAGGTTTAGGAAGGGATTTCTGGAGCTTGGGGCTTCAGCGGTTGAGGGCACGGCCGCCAATGGTGGGGTGATTAAAATCGGAGATGCACAAATGGCCGGAATTTGAGGAGCACAGACATCTCGGAAAGTTGTGAGGCTGGAGGAGGTTACAGAGATAGGGAGGGGAGAAGCCATGAAGGAATTTGAAAACAAGGATGAGAATTTTCATATTTTAAAAGTAAGACAGGTTTGGGCAGACAGGTGGCAAATGCCATTTAATGCAGGGACGTGTGAGGTGATGCATTTTGGCAGGTAAGAGAGTTCACAAGGGATGAAAATAAATCATTTCTTAAAAGTCTGCGTATAGATAAAGCCACAAAAAGCACCATTGGTAATCTGAGCTTCATCAGCAGGGCCATAGCATGCAAGTTGAAGAGGTTATGATTAGTTTGTACAGCCGGTGGTTAGCCAGAGTTCGAGTACGGTGTGGTGTTTTGGGCACCCGATTATAGAGAACATTAAAGCTACAGAGAGTACAGATTCATCAGGATAGAAACTGAAGTCATTACGAGAGATTGAGGTACTGAAGCAGAGACGGATAAGAGATTTAATAGAGTTTAAAAAAAATTATAAACAGTTTTGATGAGTGTTTAGGGGAAAATTATCTCAATTGTTTGGGGAGTCACTGAGAATGATGACAGAGGTTAGGAAGGATTTCTTTACCCAGAGGGTTGACGGCACGTGGAATGCGGGGCCACGTAGTGGGGTTGATACTGGTTCAAAGGTAAAAATGGCTAAATGTTTAAAGTAAAGATCCAGAGATATGGGAAGTGAGAGGGGTCATGGGATTCATTTTGGATTGCTCGTGTAAAGAGACAGTACAGACTGATGGGCTGTTCCGTGCTGTACATTAAACAGCAAGTGGTACATGCGGCTGTATCACTGTCAGTACTTTCCTTTCACAGTCTTGTAGATTTGTTTTATTTCTTCTGTATTGATCCTGAGGGTTTGGGGAGAAATTCGGGTTGTTTGCGCCCGTTATCGCCCCGAACAGGCAAACGGCTTCCTGACGGGGCGCGGAGCCACTGCCAACCGCGGGATGCCACAGGAGCTAACCGGCAGCACCCCACCCCGCCCCCGGTAGCGGCGATAACCACGTCGTCACCGTGCACCGTTTCACCCTGGAGCCAAAGTTCGGTCGCGTCCCGTGAGGCTGCGCGGGCTTTAGGCCGCTCGTCGGGCGCATATTAAACGGGTGGGGCGGCGCTGACATTTGTTAAATGGCCAACTGACCGGTCGCGGCCTTAACCTCCACAAATCGTGGGTCCCGTGTCACCAGCACCCCCCCCCTCCCCCCCCTCCCCCGCCACAGCTCCCCCCTCCCCCGCCACAGCACCCCCCTCCCCCGGGGTGTAGTGGTGGCCCCTCCCTGATGCTGGATCCACAGCATACCCTCCCTTTTAACGGACGGGGAGGGCCTTGCGTTCCCGCCCAAGTTACGCGCCTCTCCGTGTAGCACTGGAAAATTCCCAAGGTTAACGCCCCAGTCCCGCCCTGGAGAGGAAATGGAGCCCGCGTCCTATCGGGGCGGTAAGCACAATTTAGCTGCCGGGGCGGGAGCTCCTTGCCTGGCGCAGGAAGTCCTACCTCCAGCTGTTACCGGGTCGCGGTAAGCAATTTCGCCCCAAAGTTTCATCGAACTCCCGGCCTCTTTTTTCTCTTGCCATTTTGATGTACCCAACTGTGCTGATCCTCAAACTGACTTTGAACAAATCCATTCGGATTTCTAGTCTTGGCAGATATCATTGGCTGTTGAAACATGCCATCGTCTCTCCTCACTCCCAATTGGGGCTCAGTCTGATGAATTTCACTGGTTTCTATTGAACGTGTCCATTGGCTCGGTTCCAGCTGGCTCACAAACAAGACCAGTTCGCTGATCCTAAACTTTTTTTCCGATTCCTGCTGACAAATTATCGGTGATTTATCCACTGTTGTGATGGCATACGATACAGGTTGTTTTTCCTAGACTCCCACTGGAGCAGATTCAGATTGCTGGAGTACAGACTTGTAAACGTTTAGCTCCAGTGCCACCCTTTGACCCTAACTGCACTGTGTCTGCAACATGTAGGTTATGGAATCACTGTCCAGCAATACCTTTAAGAAGAATTCAAAATCTCAGAGTTCCAGTGATGTTAATAAATTGACATTGCTCGATTTGAGCTATTGTCTTGCAACTCACTCCCAGATTTTGTTAATCGCTCAGAGATGTTCTCCAAACATTGGCTCAGCCATATTCTCCAGCTAATTGAGGCAATCGATAAAGCGGTCTTTTGTAGAAGCAGCAGTAAATTAAAAGTCTGCTTTGTGTTGTCTTGTCCTGGTCCGTCAAGATGTAAAACTCACAACAGCGGCGTATCTCAAGAAGTACCTTCACGACAGCGGATAAATCACCGATAATTTGTCAGCAGGAATCGGATGAAAAGTTTAGGATCAGCGAACTGGTCTTGTTTGTGAGCCAGCTGGAACCGAGCCAATGGACACGTTCAATGGAAACCAGTGAAATTGATCAGACTGAGCCCCGATTGGGAGCGAGGAGAGACGATGGCATGTTTCAACAGCCAATGATATCTGCCACGACTAGAAATCCGAATGGATTTGTTCAAAGTCGGTTTGAGGATCAGCACAGTTGGGTGTTTGATGGCCCGAGTGCACTGAAGGGAATGTGAAGTCCTTTCAGTTTTAGGATCTGTGAACCTGGATGGAAGTGAATTGCTTCACCTTGATGGACAGCAGGATGACTTGGTGAAGCTGGGCACTCTTCACCCTGTTCCCCATGGATAGCTGGTGTGAAGAGGGCCACATTGTAGCAGGACAGATTAACACACGTTATTAGCCATAAACAGCAAATGTTGTCGTATCCATTCTATAATCACCCCTTTGGGGGCAGCCCCATAGTCCCTCACGGTTGACAGTGTCAAAGGCCTTTGTGAGGTCAAAGAAGGCCATGTACAAGGGTTGGTGCTGTTCCCTGCATCTCTCTTGTCGTTGCCGCGCGATGAAGATCATGTCCGTTGTACCCCTTAGTGGACGGAATCCTCATTGTGACCCTGGGAGGAGCTCTTCAGCCACAGGGAGAAGACGGTTGGGGAGGATTCTGCCAGTGGCTGACAGCAATTGCCACAGTCAGACTTGTCCACTTTTTTGAAGATGGTCACGATTACAGTGTCTCTGAGATCTCCTGGCATGCTGTCCTCTTTCCAGATAAGAGAGATGAGGTCATGCAGGCGTGCCAATAGTGCCAAGGGCAGACATCGATGATGAGGTCCAACAACGCCTCCAGTTTGCCAGTGCAGCCTTCGGTCGCCTGAGGAAGAAAGTGTTTGAAGACCAGGACCTCACACCTGGCACCAAGCTTATGGTCTACAGGGCAGTAGTGATACCTGCCCGCCTGTATGGCTCAGAGACGTGGACTATATACAGCAGACATCTCAAAGCGCTGGAGAAGTACCACCAGTGCTGCCTCCGCAAGATCCTACAAATCCACTGGGAAGATAGACGCACCAATGTCAGTGTCCTCGCTCAGGCCAACATCCCCAGCATCGAAGCACTGACCACACTCAACCAGCTCAGTTGGGCGGGCCACATTGTTTGCATGCCCGACATGAGACTCACAAAGCAAATGCTCTCCTCGGAACTCCTACACGGCAAGCGAGCCCCAGGTGGGCAGAGGAAACGTTTCAAGGACACTCTCAAACGTTTCAAGGACACATTTCCAGAAGGCATTTGACAAGGTGCCACACAAAAGGTTACTGCACGAGATAAAAGTTCATGGGGTTGGAGGTAATATATTAACTTGGATAGAAGATTGGCTGACAAACAGAAAACAGAGAGTCGGGATAAATGGTTCATTCTCTGGTTGGCAATCAGTAACGAGTGGGGTGCCACAGGGATCAGTGCTGGGACCCCAACTATTTACAATCTATATTAATGACTTGGAAGAGGGGACTGAGTGTAACGTAGCCAAGTTTGCTGACGATACAAAGATGGGAAGAAGGGCAATGTGTGAGGAGGACATAAAGAGGCTGCAGGACATAGACACGCTAAATGAGTGGGCAAGAATTTGGCAGATGGAGTATAATGTTGGAAAGTGTGAGGTCAGAAAAAAATCAAAGAGCAAGTTATTATTTAAATGGAAAAAGATTGCCAAGTGCTGCAGTACAGCGGGACCTGGGGGTACTTGTGCGTGAAACACAAAAGGATAGTATGCAGGTACAGCAAGTGATCAGGAAGGCCAATGGAATCTTGGCCTTTATTGCAAAGGGGATGGAATATAAAAGCAGGGAAGTCTTGTTACAGCTGGAATACTGCGTACAGTTTTGGTTTCCATATTTACGAAAGCGTATACTTGCTGTGGAGGCAGTTCAGAGAAGGTTCACTAGGTTGATTCTGGGGATGAGGGGGTTGACTTATGAGGAAAGGTTGAGTAGGTTAGGCCTCTACTCATTGGAATTCAGAAGAATGAGAGGTGATCTTACAGAAAGGTATAAGATTATGAGGGGGCTTGACAAGGTGGATGCAGAGAGGATGTTTCCACTGATGGGGGAGACTAGAACTAGAGGGCATGATCTTAGAATAAGGGGCCGCCCATTTAAAACTGAGATGAGGAGAAATTTCTTCTCTCATAGGATTGTAAATCTGTAGAATTCGTTGCCTCAGAGAGCTGTGGAAGCTGGGACATTGAATAAATTTAAGACAGAAATAGACAGTTTCTTAAAAGATAAGGGGTTATGGGGAGCGGGCGGGGAAGTGGGGCTGAGTTCATGATCAGATCAGCCATGATCTCATTGAATGGCAGAGCAGGCTTGAGAGGCTTTATGGCCTACTCCTGCTCCTATTTCTTACGTTCTTATATTATGTTCAAAGCCACTTTGATAAAATGCAACATCTCCACTGACACCTGGGAGTCCCTGGCCAAAGATCGCCCTAAGTGGAGGAAGTGCATCCGGGAGGGCGCTGAGCACCTCGAGTCTCGTCGCCGAGAGCATGCAGAAAGCAAGTGCAGGCAGCGGAAGTAGCGTGCGGCAAACCAGTCCCACCCACCCTTTCCTTCAACCACTGTTTGTCCAACCTGCGACAGAGACTGTAATTCCCGTATTGGACTGTACAATCACCTGAGAACTCATTTTGGAGTGGAAGCAAGTCTTCCTCGATTTCGAGGGACTGCCTATGATGATGATGCTATCACACCTTGTGAATGCTATTTCATGGTGTGTTATCACATTCCCCACCATCGGTCAAGATATTGGGGTCGATTTTAAATTTTGAGAGCCCAATAAGTTGAACATCATCATTTGGGAATAGAAAGGTTTCTCTAAAATTCAGTGAAGAATAAAATGAGATTGCACCTTTGGGCATGACTGGGGACCGGAGCTGGGAGGTGCTCAACCACGGAACATTGAGGCAAAACTGTGGGCAGCCATTCCCACAGCCACTTTGTGTCCAGTTTTGAGAACTTTAATTGGGGGTGGATGGCGAGGACCATGAGATGATGCCGAAGAGATTCACCAAGATGATACCAGGGATGGGAGGCTTTAATTATGACCAAAGAGAAGAGAAACTGGAGCCTCTTCATTACGACAAGTTTTAATAAAGAATGAAAATTGCGGCCTGCGATTCCATTTGCTGTCCCGTTGGGCCTGTGGGATGGACTCTGGGTGCTCAGAGGCAGGCTCCTGCTGCCCTCTAGTGTCGAGACTCACACATGCCAAAAATAGCAAGGTCCCCCTGTACAACAGGCACACCAGATGGGGGAACATTTTGTACAATACAACGAATTTCCATTCATCAGCAAGTTGTGATTCGGCCACAATTAGCACTCGCAGTAACAGACATACCACATTGCTCTCAGTGTGTGTGAGATGACTCATCTGCTTCACACTGTCCTTTCCCTTCAGCACCTTCCCTCCCTTCCAGTAGCTGCTTATCCCGCAGGGCACCAGCACGAATCGCTCGCTATCGCTGCATCGGCCAAAAGTGATCACTATTGACGCACAAGCCTTGGCAGTGTGTGTTGGCCAGACGTTTGTCCATCGGGAGTATTGCAGCTACCCCAATATTGTCAGCAGCCAATGTCCATACCTGTGCACTCTCAGCAAGCAATCGCCAAATAGCAATCAGAGGCAGGAGACTTGGGAGCCCCCAACTGTAGCCCTCTTTATTGTTGCTCTGACTAAGCTGAGCAAACGTATCACAGGCTGGAGTTTTGTTTTTATTAGTTCGGGGATATGAGCTTCGCTGGCAAAGCCAGCATTTATCGCCCATCCCTAATTGCCCTAATTGAAAATGTGGTGGTGAGCCGCCTTCTTGAACCGCTGCAGTCCGTGTGGTGAAGGTGCTCCCACAGTGCTGTTAGGGAGGGAGTTCCAGGATTTTGACCCAGCGACTATGAAGGAACGGCCGATATACTTCCAAGTCAGGATGGTGTGTAACTTGGAGGGGAACGTGGAGGTGGTGGTGTTCCCTTGCGCCTGCTGCCCTTGTCCTTCTGCCTCCCTGATAAAATACAACATCCCCACTGACACCTGGGAGTCCCTGGCCAAAGACAGCCCGAAGTGGAGGAAGTGCATCCGAGAGGGCGCTGAGCACCTCGAGTCTCATCGCCGAGAGCATGCAGAAATCAAGCGCAGACAGCGAAAAGAGCGTGCGGCAAACCAAGACTCCCCACCCCTTCCCTCAGCGACTATCTGTCCCACCTGTGACAGAGTCTGTGGCTCTCGTATTGGACTGTTCAGCCACCAAAGAACTCACTTCAGGAGTGGAAGCAAGTCTTCCTCGATTCCGAGGGACTGCCTGTGATGATGAGGTGGTAGAGGTCGCGGGTTTGGGAGGTGCTGCCGAAGAAGCCTTGGTGAGTTGCTGCAGTGCATCTTGGTACACACTGCAGCCACAGTGTGCCGGTGGTGGAGGGAGTGAATGTTTAAGGTGGTGGATGGGATCAAGCGGGCTGCTTTGTCCTGGATGGTGTCGAGCTTCTTGAGTGTTGTTGGAGCTGCACTCATCCAGGCAAGTGGAGAGTATTCCATCACACTCCTGACTTGTGCCTTGTAGATGGTGGAAAGGCTTTGGGGAGTCAGGAGGTGGGTCACTCGCCACAGAATACCCAGCCTCTGACCTGATGATATGATGATGACTTGTTGTCACAATATTTATGTGGCTGGTCCAGTTAAGTTTGTGATCAATGGTGACCCCCAGGATGTTGATGGTGGAGGATTCGGCGATGGTAATGCCGTTGAATGTCAAGGGGCGGTGGTTAGACTCTCGCTTGTTGGAGATGGTCATTGACTGGCACTTGTATGGCACGAATGTTACTTGCCACTTATCAGCCCAAGTCTGAATGTCGTCCAGGTCTTGCTGCATGCGGGCATGGATAGCTCCATTATCTGAGGAGTTGCGAATGGCACCGAACACTGTGCAGTCATCAGCGAACATCCCCACTTCTGACCTTATGATGGAGGGAAGGTGGAAGACACTGCCCTGAGGAGCTCCTGTAGTGATGTCCTGGGTCTGGGACTGGCTCTCCCTCAGTCCCTTTACTAACTAAACCCCAGCAGCTGACAACACCCGCTCTGTCTTCCTGGTTATTTTTGTCGGTACTACAATACACAGTCACTTTACAACAAAAGACTTGCATTTATATAGCGCCTTTCACAACATCCCAAAGTGCTTTACAGCCAATGAAGTAGAGCCACTGTTGTCATTATCATAGGCAGTCCCTTGGAATTGAGGAAGACTTGCTTCCACTCTTAGAATGAGTCCTTAGGTGGCTGAACAGTCCAATACAAGAGCCAAAGTCCCTGTCACAGGTGGGACAGATAGTCATTGAGGGTAAGGGAGAGTGGGACTGGTTTGCCGCACGCTCTTTCTGCTGCCTGCGCTTGTTTTCTGCATGCTCTCGGCAATGAGACTCGAGGTGCTCAGCGCCCTCCCGGATGCACTTCCTCCACTAAGGACGGTCTTTGGCCAGGAACTCCCAGGTGTCAGTGGGGATGTTGCACTTTATCAGGGAGGCTTTGAGGGTGTCCCTGTAACGTTTCCTCTGTCCACCTTTGGCTCGTTTGCCATGAAGGAGTTCCGAGTAGAGCAATTGCTTTGGGAGTCTCGTGTCTGGCATGCGAACAATGTGGCCGGCCCAGCGGAGCTGATCAAGTGTGGTCAGTGCTTCAATGCTGGGGATGTTGGCCTGGTCGAGGACGCTATTGTTGGTGCTTCTGTCCTACCAGGGGATTTGCAGGATCTTGCAGAGGCATCGTTGGTGATATTTCTCCAGTGACTTCTGGCGTCTACTGTACATGGTCCATGTCTCTGAGCCATTACTACAGCCCTGTAGACCATAAGCTTGGTGGTATATTTGAGGGCCTGGTCTTCGAACACTCTTTTTCTCAGGCGGCCGAAGGCTGTGCTGGTGCACTGGAGGCGATGTTGAATCTCCTCATCAATGTCTGCTTTTGTTGATAAGAGGCTCCCGTGTTATGGGAAATGGCTCACATTGTCCAGGGCCGCGCCGTGGAGCTTGATGACTGGAGGGGCAGTGCTGTGCGGCAAGGACAGGCTGGTGGAGGACCTTTGTCTTACAGATGTTTAGCGTAAGGCCCATGCTTTCATATGCTTCAGTAAATACGTCGACTTGGTCCTGGAGTTCAGCCTCTGAAGGTGCGCAGACGCAGGCGTCATCCGCGTACTGTAGCTCGACGACAGAGGTTGGGGTGGTCTTTGACCTGGCCTGGACACAACGAAGGTTGAACATGTTCCCACTGGTTCTGGAGTTTAGTTCCACTCCAGCGGGGAGCTTGTTGACTGTGAGGTGAAGCATGGCAGCGAGGAAGATTGAGAAGAGGGTTGGGGCGATGACGCAGCCCTGTTTGACCCCGGTCTGGACGTGGATTGGGTCTGTAATGGGTCCGTTGCTAAGGATTCATTATAGACCCGGTGAAGTACAATCACTGTTGTAATGTAGGAAGCATAGCGGTCAATTTGCACACAGCAAGGGCCCACAAGCAGCAGTGTTAATCTTGTTTAGTGATGTCGTTTAAGGGACAAATATTGGCTAGGACATCGGGGATACCTCCCCTGCTCTTCGAAATAATGGCATGGGACATTTTACATTCATCTGACAGGGTCTCAGTTTAACATCTCATCCGAAAGACGGCACTTCTGACTGTGCAGCACTCCCTCAGCAGCCTAGATTTTTGTGCTCCAGTTCCTGCAGTGGGACTTGAACCCACAACCTTCTGACTCAGAGGCGAGAGTGCTGCCCACTGGGCCACGGCTGACATTTGCACACTGGGCCAACTTTTGTTTTATGAGACCGGCAAAGGCTTTCATTCGTACAGCCCCTTTCAGTTACGGGGATTGAATGGGGTAAAACTAAACCGATCCCACCCCCTTCCAGTGCTCTCCTCCACTAACTTTGCTGTACAGCCGATCAGTCAAACATGCTCCCCATGCAGACACTGGAACACGCACAGCTCCAGCACCGACGGGGAAGGGTTAGCACCGACCGAGATGTGGAACTGTTAGGTACACCACGGCTGGACATATCTAACAGTGACCTCCCCGAGCAATTATTGGCTGGTTGTATTCAGCCTGCTCAAACACCCAGTGCAAATGACACAATTGCGTCTCTCGCGACGATCTTCCCGTGAATCCTGACGAGTGGTGTTGCGTCTGATGAGCCCCCATAGACGGTGCAATTATCGGGAGATTTAATTAAGGAGCAGGAAATGGCTGCGTAATAAGGATAGCGTGCGCACTACAACTCTTTTGTTGTAAGGCGATTAAACAATTAAATCAAGTGCCCCTGATTAAAGGGGGGGAGTGGGGGAGACACACCAGACACTTCCAAACAAGTGCCGCCTTGTTTTTTTTTGAGGGCACTAAAAACACAAATTATACAAGTGCCCCCTGGCTAAAAGGTGCGGGCAGGCATTAAAACCAACACAATAAACAAATTAGACTTTAGACAAAAAATATCAAATTAAAATTTGGTTGCCGGGGGTGATGATGCACTCCAGTCCCTCCGCCGTCACGTGCGCACTATATCAAGGATTTTAATCAAGTCCCATGACACCCCCCCCCAATTCCTGATGCATTCAATACTGACCCTTCTCCCAGTGCCATTCCTCCTTAATTACTCTCTTCAAAGTCCTTCATGATTTTGAACAGTTACATTTAAGGGGAAGTTGGATACGTACATGAGGGAGAAAAGAATGAGGTTATGGGGTGAGATGAAGGAAGGCGGGAGGAGACTCTTGGAGCATAAACATCAGGTCATTGACCCAAAACATGAACTCTGTTTCTCTCTCCACAGATGCTGCCTGACCTGCTGAGTATTTTCAGCATGTTGTTTTTATTGCCAGCACAGAGCAGTTGGGCTGAATGGCCTATTTCTGTGTTATAAAATTCGATGTAATTCTATGTAATCCAACCACTTTCACATTCAAATAAATGAACCCTCACTTCTCACTGAAATATGTTTCTTAGAGCAAATTTAGTAACTTTTGTTTCTCACAGTTCTGTCACTCTGCATATAACAGCTCTGCAGATTCGAAGGGCCGAAATGGCCTACTCCTGCACCTATTTTCTATATTTCTATGATGTACACATGTACAGAAAGTGGGTTTACACCTTATCTGATAACTGTGTGTTTAATGATTGATCAATGATAACATGTACAATCCATTTCTGCACCCATTCCTTTATATCAGGGGCATTTTATTGATGAATGAAAATCAAAACATTTCCTAACGACTGGGTGCTATTTCTGACTCCCCCAATAGACATGTCTTTTGAAAATGAAGAATTGTATAGTTTCACAGCTCTGTCCATTCACTATTCTGTAACAACTCCCTCGACTAGAACTGATGCTGGAAAATGTCTAAATATGAATAGGATTGGATATAAACTTGGAGCCCTATTCCCTGGCTGGATACCTGCCATCTGGTTCCACCTTCGACCTTGTTGGTAAAGGAGAGATATAGAGGAAAAAATCTGAATGAAACTGTAGTGAGGAAGGAAGGTTCCAGAATCTATTCAACAGGAGATTCTAATTTATAACGAGCACCCCATTCGTTACACTCTGCTTTCTCCATGACCTCTATAAGCAGAGTTCATGTTACAATTCACAGTTAAACGTGTTCAGAAAAGTTGGCAATTGCCCACCCACTGTTCTCGCCTGGCTCCTGCTAGGGTAAAGTGTGATTTTTAAAAAAAATTGTTCCTGGGATGTGGGCATCATTGCCCATCCCGACTTGCCCCGAGACAGTGGAGGTCAGCTGCCACCTTGAACTGCTGCAGCTTTTTCTCTTGCTTTGATACGACTGATTGGCCATTTCGGGCAGCAGTTGAGAGTCAACCACATTTCTGTGGGTCTGGAGTCACATAGAGGCCAGACTGACAGATTTCCTTCCCTAAAGGACATTCATGAACCAGATGGGTTTTTACGACAATCTGATAGTTTCATGGTTACCGTTACTAATACTAGCTTTTTACTCCAGATTTATTTAATTATCTGAATTTAAATTCCCCAGCTGCCATGGTGAGATTTGAACCCACATCTCCAGATCATTAGATCAGATCTCAGGACCAGTAACAAATCCACTGTGCTACTGTACCTCAGCAAGTACCGTAGACAACAAGCAAGTCTTTTGCTGAAGAAAGTAAGACTTGCATTTCTATAGCGCCTTTCACGACCACTAGACATCCCAAAGCACTTTACAGCCAACAAAGTACTTTTTAAAGTGTAGTCACTGTTGTAATGTGGGAAATGTGGCAGCTAATTTGCGCACAGCAAGCTCCCACAAACAGCAATGTGACAATGATCAGATAATCTGTTTTTTTGTTATGTTGATTGAAGGATAAATATTGGCCCCAGGACACTGGGGATAAGTCCCCTGCTCTTCTTCGAAATAGAGCCATGGGATCTTTTACGTCCACCTGAGAGAGCAGACGGGACCTCGGTTTACTGTCTCATCTGAAAGGCAGTAACTCTGACAGTAAGCGCTCCCTCAGTACTGCCCCTCCGACAGTGCGGCACTCCCTCAGTACTTCCCCTCCGACAGTGCAGCAGTCCCTCAGTACTGCCCCCCGTCAGTGCGGCACTCCCTCAGTCCTGCCTCTTTGACAGTGCTGCACTCCCTCAGTACTGCCTCTCTGACAATGCAGCACTCCCTCAGCACTGCACTGGAGCATCAGCCTAGATTTATGTGCTCAAGTTTCTGGAGTGGGACTTGAACCCACAACTTTCCGACTCAGAGGTGATGATGGCACTCACTGAGCCACAGCTGACACTTAAGATGGAATCCCCTTCAGTGGACTCCTAATAGTGATTATGTTTTATATTAAAGTGCTCAAGTGTCAGTCTTTGTTGTGTGGAAGCTCTTACCGCTCCGAGTCAGACGCTTGTGGGTTGAAGTCCCACTGCTGCACTGTCAGAGGTGCCATCCTTCGGATGAGATGTTAAACTGAGGCCCCGTCTGGAACATAGGAACAGGAGGAGGCCATTCAGCCCCTCGAGCCTGTTCCGCCATTCAATGAGATCATGGCTGACCTAACTCCATATACCCGCCTTTGCCCATATCCCTTAATACCTTTGGTTAACAAAAAGCTATCAGTCTCCGATTTAAAATTAACAATTGATCTAGCATCAATTGCTGTTTGCGGAAGAGAGTTCCAAACATCTATTACTCTTTATATGTAGGTGTTTTCTGATTTCACTCCTGAAAGGTCTGGCTCTAATCTTTAGACTTTACCCCCTAGTCCTAGACTCCCCAACCAGCAGGAATAGTTTCTCTATCTACCCTATCTGCTGCCCTTAATATCCTGAAAACGTCAATCAGATCGCCCCTTAACCTTCTAAAGTCCAGGGAATTTGTGTAATCTGGGTAATATCCCTTCGTAACTTAACCCTTGAAGTCCAGGTAAACCTACACTGCACTCCCTCGAAGGCAAATATAATCTTCCTGAGGTGTTGGCCTTTGCAGGTGTGCGTGAAAGATCCCATGGCACTATTCATAGAGGAGCAGGGGAGATTTCCAGCACAGTATTTATCCCTCAACCAACAGCACTAAAACAGATGAACTGGTCATTTATTTCATTACTGTTTGTGTGATCTGAGCCGTTTGGTTACTGTGTTTCCTGCATTGGCTACACTTACAAAGTACTTCATTGGCTATAAAGCACTCTGGGACACCCTGAACGTCCTTCCTTCCTGAGCACATGAGATCGGGGAATGGCATTACAATTATGGGGACGAAACAAAAATATGTACGGTGACATCTGATGGCTGTATTCATTTTTAGTCACCCTGATTATTTTTTCCCTTCCCTCATTCATTCCTTATTGGGGTACGGTTACAGGGGCACGCGTTGTGTGTGACTTTAGACAGTGAGTGTTGAGCGGCTATTCGATCATGGGGGCATCACATTCCAAGCTCGACCTTGGCCTTGCCCGACACCCACACCCCTGCTCATTCCAGCAGGGTTTGATCAAAAGCGCTTCCTCCCTAACCCAGGCCAATTTAGCACCCATACCGCGCTAAACTCATTCAGTGCAGACCAGAAACCGTACCTGGGCTCTTAGCCTTCAACCTCTCACTGGATCAGCTCAGAGTTGCGCTCGGGCGAGCGAATTAGCTGCATGGATCCAATAAACTATTAAAAAATCACCGTTCAGGTTGAAAAACAAGGCTGGAAAAGAGCGAGTTCGAAACAATGTTATAAAGCTGCATTTTCTTTAAGAACACGCGTTACAATCTAAACCCCCGAATTAGGAGCGACTCCTACACTCCATCCAGACATGAAAACACTGCACAGACCATCCAAATCTCCAGGGAAAGGGATAATATACAGGCAGCCTGCCGCTGGATAAACCTGAGCTAAAAGCTGCAGAATTGGGAGGCGGGAGATAGACGAGTGCCTGGCTGGGACTAGCGAGACTGAGAGGGGTTAGTGGACTGTGACACCGTGTGGCAGGCAGCAGTATTGCTCCCAGGAGGACATGGCATAATGAGTATTTGACAAGGGCCTGCTACATTTAATGGTCCACAGTTTACAGCGCGCGTCACTACAGCGGATGAAGCTCGCAGACTGTGGAACTGCAGAATGTGGAACTGCATACTGTACTTGCACAAAGCTGTTGGGAATTTGGGATGTGTTGAAAATGCTAAATTATGGGTTTTCCAGCTTTAGATCAAAGGGTTGCTCCACAAGTGAGAAAGTTCAGTGAGTTGAGTAACTATTATGGAGAGTTGGCTAATTTCTCAGCTGACCGTCTTTGGTCGTTGCGGGAAATATTAACGATGGTCTAATTTTTGGCAGAACGATAAGGCCCATTGTGAAAATGTCCTGATTCACCATTATATATTCCAGCTCCATAATTGGGTTTGCCCTCCAGTGTCTGAAACATAGAACCATAGAAAATAGGTGCAGGAGTAGGCCATTCGGCCCTTCGAGCCTGCACCACCATTCAATAAGATCATAGCTGATCATGCAACTTCAGTACCCCACTCCTGCCTTCTCTCCATACCTCTTGATCCCTTTAACCGTAAGGGCCACATCTAACTCCCTTTTGAATATATCTAACGAACTGGCCTCAACAACTTTCTGTGGTAGAGAATTCCACAGGTTAACAACTCTCTGGGTGAAGAAGTTTCTCCTCATCTCGGTCCTAAATGGCTTACCCCTTATCCTTAGACTGTGACCCCTGGTTCTGGACTTCCCCAACATCGGGAACATTCTTCCTGCATCTAACCTGTCCAACCCCATCAGAATTTTATATGTTTCTATGAGATCCCCTCTCATTCTTCTAAATTCCAGCGAATTTAAGCCTAGTCAATCCAATCTTTCTTCATATGTCAGTCCTGCCATCCCGGGAATCAGTCTGGTGAACCTTTGCTGCACTCCCTCAATAGCAAGAAAGTCCTTCCTCATATTAGGAGACCAAAACTGTACACAATAGTCCTGGTTACAATAGTCCTCAGTCAGTTGGGTGCAGGACAGGGCAGTAATTCTGATCTATGTTTGCTTTGAACAGATGGTGTTCCTGTACCGGGAGTTGTAGGGTTTCCAGACAGTGACACCGTGGTCTGATGTGGTGTGGTGTCCTGGTGAATTACTGCTGGTGACAGAGCTGCCTGGTCCCTCCTGATGTCGTGGTTAATCTTCGGAGCGCTGCTGCTCCCACTGGAAGTACCTCTGCACTTTTCCAACAGCCAACCAAAGGGCTCGGCCCCCTCGGGCAAGCCTCGCCATGTCACGCTGCCAGCTCCGAAACACAACCTTGTGTCCTTCGTGGGTGCTGAAGCCACTCGCAGGGTATGTAACGCATGACCATTTCTCTCAGTGCTTTAGGCAAGTTCCAATGCTGACTAACCCAGGCCATGGTTCGGTCCATGTCCGTGATTGTTATATAAAATTACATAGAATTTACAGGCCATTCGGCCCAACTGGTCCATGCCGGTGTTTGTGCTCCACACCAGCCTCCTCCCACCCCTCTTCATCCCACCCCATCCCCATATCCTGCTGTTCCTTTCCCCCTCATGTGCTTCTCTAGCCTCCCCTTTCCCCTACCGCCTTTCTCCACCTCCGTAACATCGCCCGCCTCCGCCCCTGCCTCAGCTCTTCTGCGGCTGAAACCCTCATCCATGCCTTGGTTATCTCTAGACTTGACTATTCCAACTCACTCCTGGCCGGCAGCCCACATTCTACCCTACGTAAACGAGAGGTGATCCAAAACTCGGCTGCCCCGTGTCCCAACTCGCACCAAGTCCCGCTCACCCATCACCCCTTGTGCTCGCTGACCTACATTGGCCCCTGGTTAAACCACGCCTCGATTTCAAAATTCTCATCCTTGTTTACAAATCGCTCCATGGTCCTCGCCCCTCCCTATCTCTGTAATCTCTTTCAGCCTCATAACCCCACGAGATGTCTGCGCTCCTCAAAATCTGCCCTCTTAAGCATCCCTCATTATAACTGCTCAACCATCGGTGGACGTGCCTCTGTTGCCTCGGCCCCAAGCTCTCGACCTCCTTCCTTAAACCTCTTCACCTCTCTTTTTTCCTTTAAGACGCTCCTTAAAACATACCTCTTTAACCAATTTCTTCTTTTGTGGCTCGGTGTCAAATTTATCTGTTTGTCTGTAACACTGTTGTGAAGCACCTTGGGACGTTTTGCTATGTTAAAGGCGCTATATAAATACAAGTTATTATTATTTATTATTATTCCTCTTAAATGCATGGATACTATTCGCCTCAACCACTCCCTGTGGCAGCGAGTTCCACATTCTCACCGCTCTCTGGGTAAAGAGGTTTCTCCTGAATTCCCCATTGGATTTATTCCTGTCTATCTTATATTGATGGCTTCTAGTTTTGGTCTCTCCCACAAGCGGAAACATCTTCTCTCTGTTTACCCACCAAACCCTTTCATAATTTTGAAGACCTCTATCAGGTCACCCCTCAGCTTTCACCTTTCTAGAGAAAAGAGCCCCGGCCTGTTCAATCTATCCTGATAAGTATAACCTCTCAGTTCCGGTATCACCCCGGTAAACCGTTTTTGCCCTTTCTCCAGTGCCTCGCTATGCTTTTTGTAACATGGAGAGCAGAACCGAGCCGATTGTGAGGCTGAGGTTGTGGCACTCTGGCTTTGTGCACACGTCCATTTGAAAAGCTGGTGTTGCTGTGAAGCTGCAGTTGTGATTTAGCCGGATGAGCAGAGTGTAAATAATTGGCGCTCTGTGCTTTCAGCTCGAAGGCTATGCCGTGGCTGTCCTGCATTTTGCACGACAGAGGGAGGGGTTAATCCAGGAATGTGCAGCTTTGTTCTCGTGTGGTTTATTGTACATTATTACCATCGACGCGCTGAAGAATGGAATCCCTGTCTCCAGCAACCTTTACTGAAGAACGTTAGAGTGGCTGTACCATTTGGCTTAAGGAACAGACACGGTACAGTTGGTAATTCCACAAGGCGAGAAAATAGATAACAAGGGAGTTTGGCACTACTAAATGGTATATGCTTCAATGCAAGGAGTCTAGGAAATAAGGCAGATGAGCTGAGAGCACAGATAGACACTTGGGAGTATATTATAGCTATTATTGAGACATGGCTGAAAGAAGGGCAGGTATAGCAGCTCAACATTCCTAGTTACAGGGTTTTCAGACGAGATAGAGAGGGGGATAAAAAAAATAGTGAGGAGGGATGATATGTTAGAAGGATCATCAACTGAGGCCAATGGGTTGAATTCAAGAACAAAAAAGGGGCGATCACACTGCTGGGAGTGTACTATAGACCCCCAAACAGTCAGAGGAGATAGAATATGTAGCCAAATTTCTGAGAAGTGCAAAGACAATAGGGCAGTAATAGTAGGGGATTTCATTTACCCTGATATTAACTGGGATAGAAGTAGTGTGAAAGGTATAGAGGGAGCAGAATTCTTAAAATGCATTCTGGAAGACTTTTATAGCCAATATGTAGCAAGCCCGACAAGGGAGGGGTCGGTTCTGATATAGTTTTAGGGAATGAAGCTGGGCAGATGGAGGGGGTATCAGTGGAAGAGCATTTTGGTGCTAGTGGTCATAATTCAGTTAGATTTAGGGTAGTTATGGAAAAGGACGAATATAGACCAGGAATAAAAGTTCTCAATTGGGGAAAAGCCAATTTTGCTGAGCTGAGATGGGATTTGGCCAAAGTGGATGGAAAAAGCTATTTGAAGATAAATCAGTGTCTGAGCAGTGGGAGGCATTCAGGGGGGAGATCCTGGGGGTTCAGAGCAAGTATGTTCCCTTAAAGAAAAAGGCTGGGACTAACAAATCTAGAGCCCCCTGGATGTCAATGCCATTCAGGGAAGAATGAAGAAAAAAAGGGAGGTTTATGACAGATGCCGAGGGCTCAATACTGTAGAAACTCGAGAGGGGCAATTAAATAGGAAATTAGAAAAGCAAAGAGAGAGCCTAAAAAAATATTGACAAGTAAAATCAAGGAGAAAATTTTTTTTTTTATAAATACATTAAGTTCAAGAGGATAACTAAAGAAAGGGTAGGGCCTGTTAGAGACCACAAATGTAATCTGTGTGTGGAGGCGGAAGACATGGGTATGATTCTTAATGAATACTTTACGTCTGTTTTTACAAAAGAGAGGGGCGATGCAGACATTGCAATGAGGGAGGAGGAGTGTGAAATATTAGATGTAATAAACATAGTGAGAGAGGAAGTATTAAGGGGTTTAGCAGCTTTGAAAGTGGATAAATACCCAGACCCAGATGAAATGTATCCCAGGCTGTTGAGAGAAGCAAGAGAGGAAATAGCAGAGGCTCTGACCATCATTTCCAATCCTTTCTGGCTACAGGTGTGGTGTGGAAGGACTGGAGGACTGCTAACATTGTACTGTAGTTTAAAAAGGGAGAAAGGAATAGACCAAGTAATTACAGGCCAGTCAGCCTAACCTCGCTGCTGGGAAAATTATTGGAAAAAATCCTGAGGGACAGGATAAATCTTCATTTAGAAAGACATGGATTAATCAAGGACAGTCAGCATGGATTTGTTAAGGGAAGGTCGTGTCTGACTAACTTGATTGAATTTTTTGAGGTGGTAACAAGGAGGGTTGATGAGGGCAGTGTGTACGATGCAGTGTATATGGATTTTAGCAAAGCTTTTGATAAGGTCCCACATGGCAGACTGGTCACGAAAGTAAAAGCCCATGGGATCCAGGGCAAAGTGGCAAGTTGGATCCAAAATTGGCTTGAGGTAGGAAGCAAAGGGCAATGATTGATGGGTATTTTTGTGACTGGAAGGATATATCTAGTGGGGTTCAGCAGGGCTCAGCGGTAGGTCCCTTGCTTTTTGTGGTATATATCAATGATTTAGATTTGAATGTAGGGGTTATGATTAAGAAGTTTGAAGATGAAACATACATTGGCCATGTGGGTGATAATGAAGAAGAAAGCTGTAGACTGCAGGAAGATATCGATGAACGGGTCAGGTGGGCAGAACAGTGGCAAATGGAATTCAATCCAGAGAAGTGTGAGGTAATGCATTTGAGGAGGGCTAACAAGGAAAGGGAATACACACTAAATGGTAGGACAATGAGAAGTGTAGAGGAACAAAGGGACCTTGGAGTGCATGTCCACAGATCCCTGAAGGTAGCAGGCCAGGTAGATAAGGTGGTTCAGAAAGCACACTGAATACTTGCCTTTATTAGCTGAGGCATAGAATACAAGAGCAGGGAGGTTATACATGAACTGCATAAAACATTAGTTAGGCCGCAGCTGGAGCACTGCATGCAGTTCTGGTCACCACATTACAGGAAAGATCTGACTGCACTAGAGAGGGTACAGAGGAGATTTACAAGAATGTTGCCTGGACTGGTAAATTTTAGCTATGAAGAAAGATTGGATAGGCTGGGGTTGTTTTCTTTGGAACAGAGGAGGCTGAGGGGAGACTTTATTGAGGTGCATAAACTTATGAGGGACCTGGATAGAGTGGATAGAAAGGACCTGTTTCCCTTAGCAGAGGGATCAACAACCAGGGGGCGTAGATTTAAAGTAATTGGGGGGAGGTTTAGAGGGGATTTAAGGAGAATTATTTTCACCAAGAGGGTGGTGGGGGTCTGGAACTCACTGCCTGAAAGGGTGGTAGAGGCAGAAACCCTCACCACATTTAACAAGGTACTTGGATGTGCACTTGAAGTGCCGTAACCTACAGGGCTACGGACCAAGAGCTGGAAAGTGGGATTAGGCTGGGTAGCTCTTGGTCGGCCGGCGCGGACACGATGGGCAGAAATGGCCTCCTTTCGTGCTGTAAATTACCATGATTCTATGATATAATTCTATGTTGCAGCTGGAGTTCAGGTACATTTTCTCCATTATTGAGCCTGTGTTAATGTTACACATCTCCCAGAGCTTTTTAAGGTTCCATGTAGCTGAATCTCAATGTTGCAAGCAAACCTCCCAATCGCAGTGCTTCAGGCCCTGTCTGCCGTCACAAGCAGGAGCTGTGATGTTCCTGGGTGTCCGCCATGCTCTGAAACGAATTGTAAGATGCACTGCTGTCTGTGGTCCAACTTTACTAATACCTAGCTAACTTGTTGCAGGTCCCACAGACTATTATCATTGGAGTTCGGAAAGGAGGAACTCGCGCTCTCCTGGAGATGCTGAACATCCACCCTGGGATTGTGGTGGCCAAGGCAGAGGTCCACTTCTTCGACTGGGACGAGAATTACCAGAAGGGCTTGGGTTGGTACTGTGAGCAGATGCCGGTGTCTGTGCCCGGCCAAATCACTGTGGAGAAAACTCCTGGCTACTTCACCTCGTTGAAGGCCCCTGGACGAATTCACGACATGAGCAGTTCT
This sequence comes from Pristiophorus japonicus, assembly GCF_044704955.1. Lineage (NCBI taxonomy): Eukaryota > Metazoa > Chordata > Chondrichthyes > Pristiophoridae > Pristiophorus > Pristiophorus japonicus. Next base: position 59,492,931 of record NC_091998.1, on the reverse strand, counting down.
ATCAGACTGCTGCTGATCGTTCGGGATCCGGCACAACGCGTGATATCCGACTACACCCAAGTGCTGTACAACAGGAAGGAGCGTCACAAGCCCTACGAGCCTGTCGAAGAGATTCTGGTGCGGAATGGCAGGTTGAATGCCAAGTACAAGGCCGTGCAGCGCAGCCTGTATGATGTCCACACAGCAACGTGGCTGCAGCTCTTCCCTCTGCACCAGATCCACATTGTGGATGGAGATGTTCTGATCCGGGATCCACTGTCGGAGCTGCAGAAGGTAGAGAGCTTCCTCCAGCTCCCTCCTCGCATCAAACCTTCCAACTTGTACTTTAACCAGACCAAAGGCTTCTACTGTCTGCACGCAGCCGGGCGAGAGAGGTGCCTGGATCAGTCCAAGGGGCGGCCCCATCCCGCAGTCAATGGAACAGTCCTGGGCCAACTCTGCCATTACTTCAGGGAGCATAACAGGAACTTCTTCCGGATGGTCGGGAGGACATTTAACTGGTGCTGAGGCAGGACTATCAGGGCCCATTTACAGATTGGTTGCACTGTACCTGGCTCCAGCACCAATCTGGTCAGCTCTGTTGCACCGTTATCAACAAAGCTTTGTGACTTGTCAAAATGTAGCTGGACTCAGAATCCTGAGCAGTTTCAACATTCCAGAGAGTTCGCCTTTCCTTCAGTGCCACATTCCAGGCGTTGTGCTGTTACTGGCGTCCGTTAATCAGGGAAACTGGGAGTCGGATTCTTCAATTTGATCTCTCAAGACTATTTGCATATTTTGTAGACAGTAAAAGATACAACTCGCTCCATTAACGGGAAGCAAAAACAGTCCCATTTACTGAAATGAAATCACCACTCAGTAAAATATAAGAACGCACGTCAATCATGTGGGAATATTCTGGGCACTTCAGCAGTTGCAAGTTTGATTGCGATCTGTTGGCTGGTTTTTAGCTGGAGGCGGCTCAAGCTGCAATTGTATCTGTAGATCGATGCCACACAATCAACGATGACAGACCCATCCCATTGGTCACTGACCCACAGTTACATTGCAATAAAAGCTTTAGCTGTTCACACGAGGATAAAACTGCAAACACAATAGGGGAATAGTAGCACAATGGTAAAGTTACTGGACTGGTAATCCAGAAACCTGGATTGATAACCTGCTGGATGTGGGTTCAAATCCCACCATGGTAGCTGGGGAATTTAAATTCAGTTAATTAAATAAATCTGGAATAAAAAGCTAACATGGTGACCATGAAGCGATCAGATTGCTGTAAAAACCCATTGAGCTCACTAATCAGTGTGACTATTTACACTGTGTTTTTTTCTGCGCCTGCGTCCTCTGGACTCCGCCCCCGATGCCTCTTGCGCATGCGCTCACTCCTCGGACCCAGGAGCGGGGCCCTGCGGCGAGGTGCTTCTGATCTTCCGACGAGACCACTGCTGAAACATTTGCTGCCACTGCAATTGGAACATTTTCACGGCCTTCTGTGGGAGAGTAAACATTGGAGGTAGTGGGAGAGAGTGAGAGAGGTGGTGGGGGGGGAAGAGCGAGAGAGAGAGACACACGGTGGGGGAAGAGTGAGCGAGACGGGAGGGGAAAAAGGGAGCGAGACGTGGGGGATAGAGAGAGGGGATCGGAGGGGAGCGAGGGAACTCAGGGAAGATGGATCACGTTCTTCCAACCCCCTTTACACCCACATCGATTTCTCAGAAAGCTCGATGCGTGTCGACAAGGGACATCATTGGTATGGATGAAATCCGGAAGTCACGACACTGTCACTATTCACATCATACCCAATAAACCTGTTAACCTGTTAACAATCTGTGACCCACACACAATGCCCCATCTATGGTGGGGGGGCGGGGGGGTGGAGGGAGGTTAAGGTCAGGAACTTAGGCTGGGGGAGGCATAAGCTTGGGCTGCGATAGGTTCAGGAACTTGGGACAGTTTTGCTGGGATGATGGAGCTCTGTCCTGTCTGGAGATGGCAGTCAGAATGGAACAAATTACACTTTGCAAAGTAACTCAGAACTTGGGCTGGGCGTGGCTTATCCTCCAAGGGGACCAATCAGCAATCAGTTCATGTCTTAATGGAGAGCCAATCACAGCCACTCAGACCATTTTCACTGCAAATAACTGCATCCTTCACTGACTGAAGCTATTCCAGGAGATTTTTTTCCCCAACATGATGTAATGTCATTAATGGTACTGTTCAACCCATTAACAATATCAAGCCATCATTTTATTGTGTGTGGGTGTAAGGAGTATCATTGATTTTTAATATATATATGTATAGAGCTATATACTGTTAAGATATCACCATTCTGAATCTTGAGTAAGAAATATTGCAAAACTAGGTTAGCTCAATAATGTATTAGTTAGCTAACATTACTATCGATATGATAATTTTATTTCAAACCAAAATCGGATTTCTACGTGTTTAAAGAAAGAAAGACTTGGATTTATATAGCGCCTTTCACAACCACCAGACGCCTCAAAGCACTTTACAGCCAATGAAGTACTTTTGGAGTGTAGTCACTGTTGTAATGTGGGAAACGCGGCAGCCAATTTGTGCACAGCAAGATCCCACAGACTGCAATGTGATAATTACCAGATAATCTGTTTTTTTTGTTATGCTGATTGAGGGATAAATGGTTACCCATCTTTTTGAGTATTTAGTTTGCTAGCTACAGAGCAACAACAATGAATAGCTTTAAACTTTAAACCATCATACTTAAATACTTCATTAGTTATAATGTGGCCTCGGAATGTCACTGCTCTTGGCCTCCTTCCTCTTAAGTCTGTATTCCTGCTGCTCTAAGAAACTCCGGGTTCATTTTTAAGAACTCCTGAAAGTCTGTGCAGGTCATGTTCAAGTTTCGCTATCACTCCATCTGTTTCTGTCCTTGACCACAGTTGTGCCATTAAACTGAAAACGCTCTCTCAGTGGGCAGTGGGTACAGGAATGGAGAGTGTGAGAGACCAGTTTCATTGTCTGGCTGTCACCACTCTCTGGCATGGTCTGAAAGCCTCTACCCATCTCTGGGCTATTTTCTGCTCCTTTGACACAGTCTCTTCTCTTGATTGCTGTAAAACACAGCAGTCATCATACAGCAATGAACTGTCCAAACATCAGATAACACTACGTCAAAAATCAATGTATTGGCAATTAGATACATTTCTGTTAAGAACATTTACCTTAATACAGGTATACACGATGACAATAATACTGAAATAGATATCAATTGTTGTAGATGTTCTGTTCTGAGCCTGGGCCCAGAAGAGCCGAGGGCCCAGGGGCAGCACGGGCCCAGCCCACACTGCGATATGTGTACGCACTAGGTCTGTGCAGCAGAGCAGGTCCCCAGTCGTCCTGGTTAACCCTTGCCACTGAATAAAGGCCCAGCTGTCAAGCCAGTGTAGTGGCTGGTGTGCAACGGTCTCCACACGTTAAAAAAATCCACGCACAGGCATCTTCCACCCGCTCAACTGGAGTTCAGGACTGGAACATCGGGTCCTTCATCAAAACATCTGTGAACTCATGTGGAAGCAAGTCATCCTCGTTCGAGGGACCGCCTATGATGGTGTCAATGTCCATCTCGATGCGGAGAATTAGTAATGGGGAATATATTCAAAAAGGAGTTAGATGAGGTCCTTACTGCTAGGGGGATCAAGGGGTATGGCGAGAAAGCAGGAATGGGGTACTGAAGTTGAATGTTCAGCCATGAACTCATTGAATGGCGGTGCAGGCTAGAAGGGCCGAATGGCCTACTCCTGCACCTATTTTCTATGTTTCTATGTTTCTATGTAATGGGGAACATGGAGATGGCAGAAACTCTTAACAAATATTTGGTATCAGTCTTTACGGTAGAGGACACTAAAAATATCCCAACAGTGGATAGTCAAGGGGCTATAGGGGGGGAGGAACTTAACACAATCACAATCACTAAGGAGGTGGTACTCAGTAAGATAATGCGCCTATAGGCAGATAAATTCCCTGGACCTGATGGCTTGCATCCTAGGGTCTTAAGAGAAGTAACAGCAGGGATTGTGGATGCATTGGTTGTAATTTACCAAAATTCCCTGGATCCTGGGGAGGTCCCAGCAGGTTGGAAAACTGCAAATGTAACACCCCTATTTAAAAAAAGATGGCAGACAAAAAGCAGGAAACTATAGACCAGTTAGCCTAACATCTGTGGTTGGAATTCATTATTCATCATCATCATAGGCAGTCCCTCGGAATCGAGGAAGACTTGCTTCCACTCTAAGAATGAGTCCTTAGGTGGCTGAACAGTCCAATATGAGAACCACAGTCCCTGTCACAGGTGGGATAGTTGTTGAGGGAAGGGAGGGTGGGACTGGTTTGCCGCACGCTCCTTCTGCTGCCTGCGCTTGATTTCTGCATGCTCTCGGCGATGAGTCTTATTATTACTATTATTATTAATGAAGCAGTAACAGGACATTTTGAAAAGGGATTGTGGGTAATAAATTAGCATGGATAGAGGATTGGCTAACTAACAGAAAACAGAGTTGGGATAAATGGTTCATTCTCTGGTTGGCAACCAGTAACTAGTGGGGTGCCGCAGGGATCAGTGCTGGGATCCCAACTATTTACAATCTATACTAATGTCTTGGATGAAGGGACTGAGTGTAATGTAACCAAGTTTACTGATGATACAAAGATGGGGGGGAAAGCAAAATGTGAGGAGGACACAAAAAACCTGCAAAAGGACATTAATGATTTGGATGAGGGAATTGAGTGTAATATCTCCAAGTTTGCAGATGACACTAAGCTGGGTGGCGGTGTGAGCTGTGAAGAGGATGCTAAAAGGCTGCCGGGTGACTTGGACAGGTTAGGTGAGTGGGCAAACGAGTGGCAGATGCAGTATAATGTGGATAAATGTGAGGTTATCCACTTTGGAGGCAAAAACACGAAGGCAGAATATTAGCTGAACGGCGGCAGATTAGGAAAAGGGGAGGTGCAACAAGACCTGGGTGTCATGGTACATCAGTCATTGAAAGTTGGCATGCAGGTACAGCAGGCGGTGAAGAAGGCAAATGGCATGCTGGCCTTCATTGCGAGGGGATTTGAGTATAGGAGCAGGGAGGTCTTACCGCAGTTGTACAGGGCCTTGGTGAGGCCTCACCTGGAATATTGTGTTCAGTTTTGGTCTCCTAATCTGAGGAAGGATGTTCTTGCTATTGAGGAAGTGCAGCGAAGGTTCACCAGACTGATTCCCGGAATGGCAGGACTGACATATGAGGAGAGACTGGATCGACTAGGCCTGTATTCACTGGAGTTTAGAAGAATGAGAGGGGATCTCATAGAAACCTATAAAATTCTGATGGGACTGGACAGGTTAGATATAGGAAGAATGTTCTCGATGTTGGGGAAGTCCAGAACCAGGGGACATAGTGTAAGGATAAGGGGTAAGCCATTTAGGACTGAGATGAGGAGAAACTTCTTCTCTCAGAGAGTTGTTAACCTGTGGAATTCCCTACCGCAGAGAGTTGTTGATGCCAGTTCATTAGATATATTTAAGAGGGAGTTAGATATGGCTCTTATGGTTAAAGGGATCAAGGCGTATGGAGAGAAAGCATGAAAGGGGTACTGAGGTGAATGATCAGCCATGATCTTATTGAATGATGGTGCAGGCTCGAGGGGCCGAATGGCCTACTCCTGCACCTATTTTCTATGTTTCTATGTTTCTATGACAGGCTAAGTGAGTTGGCAAAAATTTGACAGATGGCGTATAATGTTGGAAAGTGTGAGGTCATGCACTTTGGCAGAAAAATAATCGAAGAGCAAGTTATTATTTAAATGGAGTAAAATTGCAAAGTGCCGCAGTACAGCGGGACCTGGGGATCCTGGTGCATGAAACAAAAAAGGTTAGTACACAGGTACAACAAGTGATCAGGAAGGCCTATGGAATCTTGGCCTTTATTGCAAAGGGGATGTAGTATAAAAGCAGGGAAGTCTTGCTACAGTTATACAGGGTATTGGTGAGGCCACACCTGGAGTACTGTGTGCAGTTTTGGTTTCCATATTTAAGAAAGGATATACTTGCTTTGGAGGCAGTTCAGAGAAGGTTCACTCGGTTGATTCCAGGGATGAGGGGGTTGACTTATGAGGAAAGGTTGAGGAGGTTGGGCCTCTACTCATTGGAATTCAGAAGAATGAGAGGTGGTCTGATCAAGAGGGGGCTTGACAAGGTGGATGCAGAGAGGATGTTTCCACTGATGGGGGAGACTAGAACTAGGGGACATAATCTTAGAATAAGGGGCCGCCCATTTAAAACTGAGATGAGGAGGAATTTCTTCTCTGAGGGTTGTAAATCTGTGGAATTCGCTGCCTCAGAGAGCTGTGGAAGCTGGGATTTTGAATAAATTTAAGACAGAGATAAGGGAATAAGGGGTTATGGGGAGTGGGCAGGGAAGTGGACCTGAGTCCATGATCGGATCAGCCATGATCGTATTAAATGGCTCGAGGTGCCATATGGCCTACTCCTGCTCCTATTTATTATGTTCTTATGTAAAATCGGACCCTTCCACATCATTGTCAAGTGAGAGCACTACCATGTGTTGGAAAACCGATGTTTCAAAATCATACCATTTCTCCAGGTATTCAATGCACCGCGGCCATGTCTTATCCCCCTCCTCTCTGAATGTTCTGTTGTCAGATGGAGAGATGTTGCCCCAAAATGACTTGTGCCGATCTTCCATAGAATGTGCCCTCTCTCCTTCTCTTGGGTTTTGAACGGAGGCCTTCCATGACACCGTGCTACAGCAGACAATGCTACATTCCAGTGTTTTCACAGAATCATCAACCATTCCCACCAGGCTATGCAGAAAGTAAACATCACCAAGAGGGAGAAACTCGTGTTCCTCCTCACTGAACACTTCCCACACACTTTCCCCTCTGACAAGAAGTATGCCCTCAATGCTGGCCAGCTTTGGAGTACTCGCTCAATAACAGGCAGAAATGACAAGGCACCTTGTTGGTATGTGCCGAAGCACATCTTGGTACTCCAGTTCAACAAACTCGAAAAAGGACATAAGACCCTGTCTTCTTGACCGAGGAGCAAAACCCGCTGTATACTTTGAGGACCAGTGTTTCCACGTCAAAACTCAAAGCCCTCATTCCATTTTTGAGGCAATTGTGGATTATATGACATTTGCACCCTGCTTGTATTAGTCGGTCATTCAGCTGTTTGAGTTTCTGAAACACTGACCTGTGCTTCCCAACATTCACAGAGCCATTGTCAGCCATGTAAGAAGGCACACTGTAAATGCTGAGATCATTCTCCTGTAGAATATTGGAGATCCGTGTCACAATTGCCTCATTTGTCTCATCATGCAGCAAGCTGAGTTTGATTCCCTCTGTCGCAGAAAAGTAACGCACCGTTAGCAGGAAGAATTCCTTATTTCTCTAGTTGGAGGCGTCAGATCCAACTGAAAACAATTATGCACCATTCAAGTCCTTCAGCAAACCTTCTTGTGATTTTGGTGCCAAAACACGCTCTGTTATGCCGGTTGCTAGTGTCCGTCCACAAGACATTTTTCTCGCAATTTCACAGTCAGGTAAAATTCTTGGAAGCATTTTGTTTGCACAGTAGAAACGTAGAAACAGAAATTTACAGTGCAGAAGGAGGCCATTTCGGCCCATCGTGTCCACGCCGGCCGACAAAGAGCTACACGGCCCTCAGTCAGCAGCCCTGAAGGTTACATATAAACCTATGAACAATGAACAATGGCGGAAAGGAAAAGAGCACCCAGCCCAACCAGTCCGCCCCACACAACTGCGACACCCCTTACACTAAAACATTCTACACTCCACCCCAACCGGAGCCAATTAAGTCTTGGCTTGCACAACTTAAATGGAGCGGAATTGTGGGTAAACGGATTGCAAAAGTTTCTATAGATATGTAAAGAGAAAAAGGTTAGTAAAGACAAACGTAGGTCCCCTGCAGTCAGAATCAGGGGAAGTCATAACGGGGAACAAAGAAATGGCGGACCAATTGAACAAGTACTTTGGTTCGGTATTCACTGAGGAGGACACAAACAATCTTCCGGATATAAAAGGGGTCGGAGGGTCTAGTAAGGAGGAGGAACTGAGGGAAATCCTTATTAGTCGGGAAATTGTGTTGGGGAAATTGATGGGATTGAAGGCCGATAAATCTCCAGGGCCTGATGGACTGCATCCCAGAGTACTTAAGGAGGTGGCCTTGGAAATAGTGGATGCATTGACAGTCATTTTCCAACATTCCATTGACTCTGGATCAGTTCCTATGGAGTGGAGGGTAGCCAATGTAACCCCACTTTTTAAAAAAGGAGGGAGAGAGAAAACAGGGAATTATAGACCGGTCAGCCTGACATCGGTAGTGGGTAAAATGATGGAATCAATTATTAAGGATGTCATAGCAGTGCATTTGGAAAGAGGTAATATGATAGGTCCAAGTCAGCATGGATTTGTGAAAGGGAAATCATGCTTGACAAATCTTCTGGAATTTTTTGAGGATGTTTCCAGTAGAGTGGATAAGGGAGAACCAGTTGATGTGGTATATTTGGACTTTCAGAAGGCTTTCGACAAGGTCCCACACAAGAGATTAATGTGCAAAGTTAAAGCACATGGGATTGGGGGTAGTGTGCTGACATGGATTGAGAACTGGTTGTCAGACAGGAAGCAAAGAGTAGGAGTAAATGGGGACTTTTCAGAATGGCAGGCAGTGACTAGTGGGGTACCGCAAGGTTCTGTGCTGGGGCCCCAGCTGTTTACACTGTACATTAATGATTTAGACGAGGGGATTAAATGTAGTATCTCCAAATTTGCGGATGACACTAAGTTGGGTGGCAGTGTGAGCTGCAAGGAGGATTCTATGAGGCTGCAGAGCGACTTGGATAGGTTAGGTGAGTGGGCAAATGCATGGCAGATGAAGTATAATGTGGATAAATGTGAGGTTATCCACTTTGGTGGTAAAAACAGAGAGACAGACTATTATCTCAATGGTGACAGATTAGGAAAAGGGGAGGTGCAAAGAGACCTGGGTGTCATGGTACATCAGTCATTGAAGGTTGGCATGCAGGTACAGCAGGCGGTTAAGAAAGCAAATGGCATGTTGGCCTTCATAGCGAGGGGATTTGAGTACAGGGGCAGGGAGGTGTTGCTACAATTGTACAGGGCCTTGGTGAGGCCACACCTGGAGTATTGTGTACAGTTTTGGTCTCCTAACCTGAGGAAGGACATTCTTGCTATTGAGGGAGTGCAGCGAAGGTTCACCAGACTGATTCCCGGGATGGCGGGACTGACCTATCAAGAAAGACTGGATCAACTGGGCTTGTATTCACTGGAGTTCAGAAGAATGAGAGGGGACCTCATAGAAACGTTTAAAATTCTGACGGGGTTAGACAGGTTAGAGGCAGGAAGAATGTTCCCAATGTTGGGGAAGTCCAGAACCAGGGGTCACAGTCTAAGGATAAGGGGGAATTTCTTCACTCAGAGAGTGGTGAACCTGTGGAATTCTCTACCACAGAAAGTTGTTGAGGCCAATTCACTAAATATATTCAAAAATGAGTTAGATGAAGTCCTTACTACTAGGGGAATCAAGGGGTATGGTGAGAAAGCAGGAATGGGGTACTGAAGTTGCATGTTCAGCCATGAACTCATTGAATGGCGGTGCAGGCTAGAAGGGCCGAATGGCCTACTCCTGCACCTATTTTCTATGTTTCTATGTTTCTACTTCAGCCGGGGTCACCCGAGTTTCTTGGGATGAGTCTCTTGTGTTGTTTGTCTGATTGTGTTCAGTTCTATCTGCGTGGCAGGTCAGCGCTCATCTTCCCTCGTATTTGACCGAAAACCCGTGACCACATCGAGCGCATTCTGCTGGAGCCATGGCGATTTTGCGAAGCCAATTTTTGAAAGCATTTTCTTTGCACGAGTCGTCGTTAAAACAGGAAAAATACTTTTTCTGTCTCACTGTGCCACTGTTCGGGTGCCCCTCGCCACCGCCATTCATGTTTCGGGCTTTTGTTTTGAACTGTTGGCTAAGCAGCGAATGTAATGTATCTGGTGCCCGGCGGGGTAAGGCAGCGAAAGGACAGGCGTTGTTGATGGTCGCACTGCCCGGTTATATCGCGTGTCGTGTCCTGACGCTGCCACGGGAAAGAGATTCACAACCAGATCACACCATTATATTGTAACAATGAATGAATTATATGCATTCATTATATTAATTTATTTTCTGAAAATATCCTATTAAAATCTCCCAGCTCACATTCAATAGTCACCGGGAGGTCGATGCCGATTGTGGTAGACTCCCGGCCAATCCGATTCCAGACCCACAACTCTGTGGTTCAGGAGGGCGGCTCACCAGCCAATCAGGGGTGGGCAATAAATGCCAGCCTTGCCAGCAATGCCCACAAATTAAAAAAAATAAGAACATAAGAAATAGGAGCAGGAGTAGGCCATACGGCCCCTCAAGCCTGCCCCGCCATTTAATACGATCATGGCTGATCTGATCATGGACTCAGCTCCACTTCCCCGCCCGCTCCCCATAACCCTTTACTCCCTTACAATATTACAAAGTGCCAAACATTAATGTTTAAAGTACCAGGCAGTCTGGGTATTGCTCGGTGGAAAGGGTCTGGTTGTCGCACCGTCGCCTAGATGTGAGCTTTATGATGTTATCAGAACACATTGGGCCAGAATTGACTGTAAATGTTATTTTTTTTTCCTATCTCTTATCCCTCTCTCTGAATCCAATCTTTCCTGCTCTTTATTTCTCTTTCTGTTCCTCATTTGACATTGAACTCACCATTCAACAATACTTCAATCTGATTAGTTGCTTGCCCCATGCACACGGGTCCCAGATGCCCTGTAGGGGGCGCCGCACTGTTTGGAGCTCCAACTTGCAACAAGTTCCAGTGCCAAAGGCTGGAGCATTGAAATGGGCAAGAGAAATCCTTCATTTTTTTTCCCCTGGCCAAAGTAAATTCTGGCCCAAAGTAACAATCGCAAGATGTGCTTATTCTGCGTTAATTGTGCGTCATGCCAGTATCACGGAGTGGAGAGAGGGCAGGAACAGTGGGCAGTATCTGTGCAGGACTGGAATGTGGAAACTTTGATCCCCATTGCCACTGCTCCTCTGGCTTAACTGTCTGAAGTGCTGCACTGTCGGAGTTAAACCATCTGCTCTCTCAGGTAGATATAAAAGATCCCACGTTAATGTTTGAAGAAGAGCAGGGGAGTTCTCCCCGGTGTCCTGGCCAATATTTATCCCTCAATCAACCTCTCTTTAAAAAAACAGATTATCTGGTCATGATCACATTGCTGTTTGTGGGAGCTTGCTGTGCACAGATTGGGTGTCGTGTTTTCTGCATTGCCTGCACCCCAGTGACGGCACTTGAAAATAAGATACTTCATTGGCTGTAAAGCGCTTTGGGGCATCCTGAGGTCATGAAAGGTGCTATATAAATGCAAGTCTTTCTCTTAAACCTCGTGCATTGGGTGCACAGGAATTGGTGCATTATAATCAGGCTGCACTGTATCCGGGGGACTTCAAAACTTCAACTGGAATCATAATTATCATCACTCTGGCCTGCAGCCTTTTGAATCGTATGATTCCTTCATAGAATATTGTAAGGTGTTTGCCACTATTCAGATTTTCGAATTCAGTTGCTGTCTCTGATCTTTTGTGATCTGGCTGCGCTTCACATTTCCACCCCAGCTACACGGGCCCCAGGCCTATTCTGACGGTACCAGGCGGTTTATATAAAAATACTGAAAATGCACAGTGGGGCAATCGGAAGCTGACACCGGTTTCAGATGCTGAGTGACCGATGTATTTGTAGCGTTTACAGCTTTCTTTCTACTTTCATTTCATTCGCTCCCATCACCAAGACAACCTGTTTCCATCCCCATAACATCGCCCATCTCCGCCCCTGCCTCCACTCCTGTTGCTGAAACCCTCAACTTTCTTACTTCCAGATGCTCTCCTGGTCAGCCATGCACCCTCCTGAAACTTGAGCTCATCCAAAACTCAGCTGCCCCATGTCCTAACTCGCACCGAGTCCCGCTCACCCATCACCCCCTGTGCTCGCTGACCCATGTCCTATCTCGCACCAAGTCCTGCTCACCCATCGCTGATGCTCGCTGCCCCGTGTCATAACTCACACCGAGTCCCGCTCACCCATCACCCCCTGTGCACACTGACCGTGTCCTAACTCACACCAAGTCCCGCTCACCCATCACCCATGTGCTCACTGCCTGTGTCCTAACTCACACCAAGTCCCGCTTACCCATCACCCCGTGCTCACTGCGCCGTCTCCTAACTCACCAAGTCCCGCTCACCCATCACCTCCTGCACTCGCTGACCGTGTCCTAACTCACACCAAGTCCCGCTCACCCATCACCCCTGTGCTCGCTGCCCCATGTCCTAACTCACACCGAGTCCCACTCACCCATCACCCCGTGCTCACTGACCCGTGCCCTAACTCACACCGAGTCCCACTCACCCATCATCCCGTGCTCACTGACCCGTGCCCTAACTCACACCAAGTCCCGCTCACCCATCACCCCTGTGCTCGCTGCCCCATGTCCTAACTCACACCGAGTCCCGCTTACCCATCACCCCGTGCTCACTGCCCCGTGTCCTAACTCGCACCGAGTCCCGCTCACCTCTCACCCCCTGTGCTCACTTCCCTGTGTCCTAACTCACACCGTGTCCCGCTGACCCATCACGCCCTGTACTCACTGACCTGCATTGGCTCCCCCTCCGGCAACGTATCAATTTTAAAATTCTTGTTTTCAAATCCCTCCATGGCCTCGCCCCACTCTATCTCTGTAATCTCCTCCAGCCCCACAACCCTCCGAGATGTCTGCGCTCCTCTAATTCTGACTCTTGTCCATTCCCCACTCCCTTCGCTCCACCATTGGCGGCCTCCTTTAAAATGCTCCATAAAACCTCTTTGACTAACTTGTCCTAATTTGTCTTTCTTTAGCTCGGTGTCAATTTTTGTCTGAGACGTTTCAGGATGTTAAAGGCGCTATATAAATGCATTGTTGAATATTTTCAATGATTCTGTTCACACAGTCTTGCCGAATCTTAATTGAAAGTTCTGTACAAAGTATTCGTCCTAATTTAACTTGATCACAGGTGGCTCGGCTGATCTTTCGGAAGATTTAGCCAAGGTGGGACATTCCTCAGCTCATCCCTCATTCTGACTGTATTTCCTGTCGGTCAGTTATGGGGTGTTTCTTTCTGTCATATGCAGCCGGGGTTACTGGGCATTCCTGGATCAATGAGACCCCTGCACTAGGCTCAATAACCCCTCACCACCCCATCGTCCACACACTGAGCCCTGTGCATAACGTACAGGGTGCCACGCAGAAACGCTGCAAGGTTTCTTCGACAGCACCTCCCTCGCTGCAACCTCTTCCATCGAGAAGGACACAACGTCGGTACCATGGGGACACCATCGCCAAGTCACACATCACTTGGGCCACAGGCATCTTCCACCCTTCAACGTGTAGTTCGAGACCTGAAATATCAGGTCCTTCATTGAAGTACCTGAGAACTCATCCCTTTTTGGTGTGGAAGCAAGTCATTCTCGACACGAGGGACCGTCTAAGAATATATCACCGCTCCTTCATTGTCACTGGGTCAACGTTGTGCAATTCCCTGCCTCACACCCAAGTGGGAGCACCATCAAAACAAGGACGGCAACAGGTCGAAGGAGGCCAGCACTGCCTCAGGGCAACTCGGGACCAGCAATATGAGCGGCCTCGTCAGCACCGCCCACATCCGCCAAAACAAACCCGAGAGAAAAGGTTCATCTGCGCAGCAATATCTGCTTTTGTTGGGAGTCTCTTCCACATCTACACTACTCTGTGCCAAAAAGGCGCTTCCGGTTTTGAATCTTGTCTGAGGATTGCAGGGAATTCAACTTGGCAAAATGGAGCTTTCTTCCCTCCCGGAGGAAAAGGAGCTGTGAGCAGAATCCGATCTGTTGGGCGACAAGATCTGAAGTTCCTCACCCCGGTCCGCCGCTCTGTACGCATTGAGCATGTGTCTGCTGCACACCCGGAGATGCTGAGAGAGCATGACTGCTGTGTGAGCTCACTGAACCAACTTTTAGCTGCGAAGGAGAAAACCAGGCTCTACTGGGAGAGCGACAGAAATGTGACTCTCTAAAGCCTTTGTGTATGTACTTAAACCCTTCCGGCATTCTTTTATAAATAAGCTTGTTGGAACTAATTTGCAATGCATATAATAAACCACTGAATATAGAAATTAAAAAACTGTAAGAATCAGACTATATCCATATCCCTAGACATGCCAGCATATGTCTCTTTGGGCAGGCCGTATTCTGGTTTTACAAACACTAATATTCCAGTAATGCTAGTTCTCACCTGTTGGGAGGTTCTTTATTATCTAATATTCACCCTGAACCTCAACGGTAAACATTGAAAGCACTTATTGTGCTCTGCTGTCCTTTGTCCGTTTGATATATAATTCCTCCCCCCACAAACCACCTTCATTGTAACCTGTTCTCTGAATATTTCAAGTTTCAAATGTTTCAGTTTACCTGTTCTATCGACCTGTGATGGAGGAGGGTCTCTAGCAGTTTGCACTTTCTCCCAACACTTGCACTCATATTCACAGTTGAACAGCTGAATCCCTCACAACAACAACTTATATTTATATAGCGCTTAAAACATCCCAAGGCGCTTTCACAGGAGTATTATAAGACATAAAATTTGACACCGAGTCGCATAAAGAGAAATTAGGGCAGGTGACCAAAAGCCTGGTCAAAGAGGTAAGTTTTGAGGAGCGTCTTAAAGGAGGAGAGAGAGGTAGAGAGGTGGAGAGGTTTAGGGAGGGAGTTCCAGAGCTTAGGGTCCAGGCAACAGAAGGCACGGCCACCGATGGTTGAGAGATTGTAATCACGGATGCTCAAGAGGGCAGAATTAGAGGAGCACAGACATGTAGGGCTGGAGGAGATTACAGAGATAGGGAGGGGTGAGGTCATCGAGGGATTTGAAAATAAGGACGAGAATTTTGCTGGACTGGGATCCATTGTAGGTCAGCGATCACAGTGGTGGTAGGTGAGCGGGACTTGGTGTGAGTTAGGACAGAGGCAGCCGAGTTTTCGATTAAATCAAGTTTACATAGCGTAAAACGTGGGAGGCCAGCCAGGAGTGCGTTAGAATAGTCATGTCTAGAGGTAACAAAGGCACGGATGAGGGCTTCAGCAGCAGATAGCAGAGGCAGGGGCAAAGACTCAGAGTCAAATATGACACCAAGGTTGCAAACAGTCTGGTTCAGCGTAAGACAGTTGCCAGAGAGAGGGATGGAGTTGGTGGCTAAGGAATGGAGTTTGTCACGGAGACCAAAGACAATAGCTTTGGTCTCCCAATATTTAATTTCTGTTCATCCAATATTGGATCTTGGACAAGCAGTCTGACAATGTAGAGACCGCGGAGGGGTCGAGAGAAGTGGTGGTGAGGTAGAGCTGGGTGTCATCAGCGTACATGTGGAAACTGACGCTGTGTTTTCGGATGATGTCGCCAAGGGGCAGCATGTAGATGAGGAATAGGAGGAGGCCAAGGATAGAGAGGGAAGGAAGGTTGGAGATGAGGCAGTAGTTAGCAAGGACGGAAGGATTTAGAGAGGGCAGCCAGTGGTGACCAGTGTAGCAGCTTTCGGCCTTGTTCTGATGAAGGATTCGTTCCCTAAACATCTTGTCCAGGCTTACATGAAGCTCACAAATGCCATAGTGAAAATACAATGAGATCATCACCCACAGAACCACAGGCCAGAGCAGCCAAAAGTGCAACATTCGTAGGATATACGGCACAGGAACAGGCCATTCGGCCCAACCAGTCCAAGCCGGCGTTTATGCTCCACTCGAGCCTCCTCCCATTCGCTGCCATTCATGACACAATGCTGCAGACAAGCTCATGGGCTCCAGAACCCTCGCTCCCCTCACATCTCCAAACATTCCCCTAGCCACAGGGGGATAATCTTACACTGCCTTTTGTGAGTGAAAAAACAGGCCTGTCTGTACTTGTACTTCAACGGAATTGGCAATTTTGTTCTCAAAGATTCGAACAGATTTGAGAAGTGGACTGAAATAAAGCAATTGAATGACTGGAGGTCGGAGGGCACTGCGAGGCCCAGGAACCTTTTCCCAACCGTCCTCCTTGTGTATTTAGAGTGTGGAAGTGTACCGGGAAAACTCGCATCAGGAGTCACACATTTCCTTGGACTAGGATTCGGGGAAAGCGGCAAGTCTATCTCTCAGAAACAACCAGCCCGAGTGTTTAATTGGCCATTAAATCTCATACCATTACACCTCCACCCCCAGAAGGAAACAGCCAGGCCTGGGAATCACAACTTCACTCGCGGAGCCTGAATATATCGAAGCTGTACCGCTCCTTCTTCAAATCAAACTGCAACAGGTAAATGCTAAGAGGTAAAATTCAATTTTATTCTCCACGAATTTGTTGCTTGTGACTCCTTGCTTCCCGACCAGTCAATAGGAGCGACCCAGCCCAGTACAGGACCCACCGGGGAGGTGGGATTAGTGGGCCACAGTGCAACCCCACTGGGCGGGATGGTATTAAACTGTCATTGTGCAGATGCATTTGGCTGTAATTCCCCAATGGACGTTCCGACTGTAAGCAAACACTGAGCACGTAACTAACCTTTCCAATAAAAGACTAAAACGTATTTCAAAACAGAAACTAGCATGTAGCACTGGAAAAGGCTGAAATGAATAAACATCTGATTAATATGACAACCTATTTATTTCTGTGAATTGCCAATTCCCTCCCTTCCTGTCCTGACCAGTGACCCCTCTGGTCTGCAACACAACGTCATAAGAACATAAGAAATAGGAACAGGAGTCGGCCATTTGGCCCCTTGAGCCTGCTCCACCATTCAATAAGATCATGGCTGATCTGATCATGGACTCAGGTGTACTTCCCTGCCCACTCCCCATAACCCTTTACTCCCTTATCGCTCAAAAATCTGTCTATCTCCGCCTTAAATATATTCAATGACCCAGCCTTCACAGCTTTCTGGGGCAGAGAATTCCACAGATTTACAACCCTCAGAGAGAAGAAATTCCTCCTCATCTCAGTTTTAAATGGGCGGCCCCTTATTCTAAGACTATGTCCACTAGTTTTAGTTTCCCCTATGAGTGGAAATATCCTCTCTGCATCCACCTTGTCGAGCCCCCTCATTATCTTATATGTTTTGATAAGATCTCCTCTCATTCTTCTGAACCCCAATGAGTAGAGGCTCAACCCCCCTCATTTCCAGAATCCCTTGCATCCAGGAGGGCACTGAGCACCTCGAGTCTCGTCACCGAGAGCACGCAGAAACCAAGCACAGGCAGCGGAAAGAGCGTGTGGCAAACCAGGCTCCCCACCCACCCTTTCCCTCAACGACTATCTGTCCCACCTGTGACAGGAACTGTGGTTCTCGTATTGGACTGTTCAGCCACCTAAGGACTCATTTTAAGAGTGGAAGCAAGTCTTCCTCGATTCCGAGGGACTGACGATGATGATGACTCCCTCAGCACGGCACTGGGGGTGTCAGCCTAGATTTATGTGCTTGAGTCCCTGGAGTGGGACTTGAACCCACAACCTCCTGACTCAGAGGCGAGAGTGCTGTCCACTGAGCCACGGCCGCTGTTGGGAGAACCGTACCGTGTGATGTCGGTGTCACTTTAAATTAAAACGCTGCCACAAAATGATTTATTTAACCTTTGCTTTCACACTGCCGTGTAAAGGCTCAGAGCTGAGCAGCCCCGGAGTGCCTCACAAACTGGCAGCACAGAACTTTAAATCCCTGCGGCTAGAACTCTGCCCCAAAGCAATGCAGAAACTTCGCCCCGCGCAAGGCAAAGTTACTGAAGCTCTGAGGGGGTCTGGGAGACACTGAGCGGATGATGAGTGTGGCTGGAGAGGGGCAAGGTGGGCTCCTGCCCATGGGGGCTTCACACAGTAAACCCACCGTCTTTTCATCCGGAGCCAAATTCAAAGCAATTCCACGCAGACAGATAACTGCTGATCGCCTAAAGTGCAGGCAGTATTAACGACACATTCAGCTCAATCCGACTGGCTGAGGGGCAACATTTCCATTTCTAAATGCTAGCGCAAATATCAGTGAGCGAGATTAAAGATTCTCTGATCGGCCTGGGTGAAACGGCACACACTGTGAAAGGTGCATGAGAGGCCTCTCCTGAACCCAGGCTGAAAATAGCAGCAAGAGGCGCCTGAGACCAAGACCGAGACAGGCACTGCAAGAGGGACTGCAACCAATCATAGGCAGTCCCTCGGAATCGAGGAAGACTTGCTTCCGCTCTCAAAATGAGTTCTTAGGTGGCTGAACAGTGCAATACGAGAACTACAGGCCCTGTCAAAGGTGGGACAGATAGTCGTTGAGGGAAGGGGTGGGTGGGACTGGTTTGCCGCACGCTCCTTCCGCTGCCTGCGCTTGATTTCTGCATGCACTCGGCAACGAGACTCAAGGTGCTCAGTGCCCTCCCGGATGCACTTCCTCCACTTAGAGCGGACTGGTCTTTGGCCAGGGACTCCCAGGTGTCAGTGGGGATGTTGCACTTTATCAGGGAGGCTTTCCTTGAAACGTTTCCTCTGCCCACCTTTGGCTCGTTTGCCGTGAAGGAGTTCCGAGTAGAGCGCTTGCTTTGGGAGTCTTGTGTCGGGCATGCGAACAATGTGGCCTGCCCAGCGGAGCTCGTCATATGTGGTCAGTGCTTCGATGCTGGGGATGTTGGCCTGGTCGAGGACGCTAACGTTGGTGTGTCTGTCCTCCCGGGGGATTCGCAGGATCTTGCGGGATTTGCAGGACCGCAATAGCGAGGGACAGGAGAATGCTTGTTAAAGCCTCCGATACTCTCCCCAGGAGTCTGGGCCATGCATTGATCAGTCATCATGTGAAGAAACACTTCCTGATATCAGGCCTAAAATTGCCGCTAGTATGAACCGCTTCGCCATGTCCCAATCTATTTAGTTTATCGAATCACAGAATAGTAAAGTATAGAAGAAGGCCATTCGGCCCATCGAGTCTGCGCCGGCTCTTTCGAAGAGCGATCCAGTCAGTCCCCCTCCCCCGCTCTTTCCCCATACCCCTGCAATTCTCTCGCCTTCAAGTATTTATCCAGTTCCCTTTTGAAAGCTACGATTGAATCTGCATCCAGCGCCCTTTCAGGCATCATGTTCCAGATCCTAAACACTCGTTGCATTAAAATGTTCTTCTTCATATCGTTTCTGGTTCTTTTGCCAATCACCTTAAATCTGTTCCCTCTCATTATCGACCCTTCAGCCATTAGAAACCGTTTCTCTTTATTTACTCTATCTAAACACTTCATAATTTTGAACACCTCGATCAAACCTCCTTCTCTGTTCTAAGAAGAACAAGCTCAGCTTCTCCAGTCTATCCAAGTAACTGAAGTCCCTCATCCCTGGAATCATTCTCGTAAATCTCTTCTGTACTGCAGCTGGGGCCAAACTCGTGTTTTATGACGGTTTATATTTAGAAAGCCTAGAATCCCATGCGCTTTATTAACTACTTTGTTAACCTGTTCTGCCACCTTCAAAGATCTGTGCACAAATGTAATATTCTGCGGTTACATTTTCAATTCCCCTAACTATGTCGAGCGCCTCGAATGCCTCATTTCTCCATCTCTTCTCATAGCTCGCACCTCAAAGAAGAAAGACTTCGGAGTGCCTTTCATAGCCTCGCCTGATCCCAAAGAGCTTTACAGCCAGTGGAGAAGGTTTGAAGTGTAGTCACTGTTGTAATGTAGTGCAGCAGACCCAAACCCCAGTTAGACACAAACCAGCAACAGTTTATTCACCCATTGCCAGTTGTGTCTTTTAGAGCAGAGATGAAGAAAGCAGTAGCGTTCCAGCCTGCATCGTCTCACACATACTCCTTCCTCGCCGACCTTCCCCCAGTTGAGCTATTTTCCCTGTTGCTTATCGTTCCTGATTGACTTTAATTGTTGTACCACTTGCCTTGGTCCTTCTGACAGGTTATACAATTTTGTAAAGATGTACTCCTATAGCGGGTTAAGAGATGGCAAACGCCCACAGCTCATCCATCTCCCAACCTCTTACAGTATGTGGCTACATTCTTCACTCTTCACGGGAGTGTTTTAAGACAAAACAAATAAATTTGACACCGAGCCATGGAAGAAGAAATTACGGCAGATGACCAAAGTCTTGGTCAAAGAGGTAGGTTTTAAGGAGTGTCTTAAAGGAGGATAGAGAGGCAGAGAGGTTTAGGGAGGGAGTTCCAGAGCTTGGGGCCCAACAGCTGAAGGCACGGCCACCGATGGTTGAGCGATTATAATCAGGGATGCTCAAGAGGGCAGGGTTTGAGGAGCGTAGATATCTCAGGGGGTTGTGGGGCTGGAGGAGATTGCAGATTTAGGGAGGGGCAAGGCCATGGAGCGATTTGTAAACAAGGGTAAGGATTTTGAAATCGAGGCGTTGCTTAACCGGGAGCCAACTGTAGGTCAGTGAGCACAGGGGGGTGATGGGTGAGCGGGACTCGGTGCGAGTTAGGACACAGTCAGTGAGTACAGGGGTGATGGGTGAGCGGGACTCGGTGCGAGTTAGGACACAGTCAGTGAGTACAGGGGTGATGGGTGAGCGGGACTCGGTGCGAGTTAGGACACAGTCAGTGAGCACAGGGGTGATGGGTGAGCGGGACTCGGTGCGAATTAGGACACAGTCAGTGAGTACAGGGGTGATGGGTGAGCGGGACTCGGTGCGAGTTAGGACACAGTCAGTGAGTACAGGGGTGATGGGTGAGCGGGACTCGGTGCGAGTTAGGACACAGTCAGTGAGTACAGGGGTGATGGGTGAGCAGGACTCAGTGCGAGTTAGGACACAGTCAGTGAGTACAGGGGTGATGGGTGAGCGGGACTCGGTGCGAGTAAAACAGGCAGTGAGCACAGGGGGTGATGGGTGAGCGGGACTCGGTGCGAGTAAAACAGGCAGTGAGCACAGGGGGTGATGGGTGAGCGGGACTCGGTGCGAGGTAGGATACAGGCAGCAGAGTCCTAGAATGTCTCCTTCATGTCTCAGGATTCGAGACAGAACTAAAGATGTGGTCCAACCAGAGGGCTGTACCGTTTGATCACAAGGCTTCTTCGACAGCACCTCCCAAACCCGTGACCTCTGCCACTTAGAAGGACAAGGGCAGCAGGCGCATGGGAACCCCACCACCTCCACGTTCCCCTCCGAATCATACACCATCCTGACTTGGAAATATATCGGCCGTTCCTTCGTCGTTGCTGAGTCAAAATCCTGGAACTCCCTCCCTAACAGCACTGTGGGAGCACCTTCACCACACGGACTGCAGCGGTTCAAGAAGGCGGCTCACCACCACCTTCTCAAGGGGCAATTAGGGATGGGCAATAAATGCTGGCCTTGCCTGCGATGCACACATCCCAGGAATTAATTTTAAAACACTTAATTGAAATGTAATTCTATTGTTCTGGTTGCACAGTCCAACATTCTCGTGCCTTTGTTAATTGTTGCTCAGCACCTGATTGGCCATCTTCAGCATTGGGACTATTTTAATTGCACCAATGGGGCCTGTGCCATCTACTATGAGTCAGCATCACGTGCCCGTGTTTAAGGGCACGGCAGATACAGTAATCTCACAGGCCCAATTAAACTCAAAGATGCTGAAAATAAAGCAACGATTCTAGCGCTCCCCTGGCCCTTCACCAACCCTTAACCCTCCGCAAATGTCAGCTCGTCCAAAACTCTGCTGCCCATCTCCTATCCTGCACCAAGTCCCGTTCACCCCTCACCTTGTTGATCTTAATTAGCTCATGCCCCCCTGACACCTCCAATTTATAAACCTTCTCCACGTTTCAATCCGTTCATGGCCTTTCCCCTTCCACATCCGCTGAACCTGTTCCAGTCCTACACCACCCCCCAACACCGAGATGCCTGCGCTCACCCAATTCAGGCCTCTTGCGCATCCCGATTTTAATTGCCCCACCATCGGTGGCTGTGCCTTCAGCTGCCTGGGCCCCAAGCTCTGGAATTCTCTCCCTAAACCTCTCCACCTCTCCATCTCTTTCTCCACCTTTAAGACGCTCCTTAGAGCTACCTTTCATCTTTCCTAATATCTCCTGATGTGGCTTGTGTCAAAATCTGTTTGATAACGCTCCTGTGAAGCACCTTGGGACGTTTTGTTACATTAAAGGCGCTATATAAATGCAAGTTGTTGTTGTCAGCGAAGGCATTAATAAGAATGAGGTGGCCGCATGCCTGGGTGATGGCAGCTACAACAACAACTTACGTTTAGGTAACACCTTCTAACATAAAACAACAATGTAGGGAAATGCTCCACAGTGGCATAATCCAACAAAATGGAGGCCGAGCCAAGTGTGACCAAAATAATGGTCAAGGATTTATAGGAGGAGAGGGAGGGGAAGAGTTTTATGGAGGGAAATCCAGAGCGCAGGGTCTAGCTGACTGAAGGCACGGCCGCCAATGGTGGGGTGAGATTACAGAGATAGGGAGGGCAAGGCCAGGGAGGGATTTGAAAACAAGGATGAGAATTTTGAAATCGAGGCGTTGCTGAACCGGGAGCCAATGTAGGTCAGCGAGCACAGGGGGTGATGGGTGAGTGGGACTTGGTGCGAGTTAGGACACGGGCAGCTGAGTTTTAGATCATCTCAAATTTACGTAGGGTAGAATGTGGGAGGCCGGCCAGGAGAATGTTGAAATAGACAAGCTCCTGGTCTACAGGGCTGTAGTAATACCCGCCCTCCTGTATGGCTCAGAGACATGGACCATGTACAGGAGACACCTCAAGTTGCTGGAGAAATATCACCAACGATGCCTCCGCAAGATCCTACAAATCCCCTGGGAGGGCAGGCGCACCAACATCAGCGTCCTCATTCAGGCCAACATCCCCAGTATTGAAGCACTGACCACACTCGATCAGCTCCGCTGGGCAGGCCACATAGTTCGCTGCCAGACTCGAGACTCCCAAAGCAAGTGCTCTACTCGGAACTCCTTCACGGCAAACGAGCCAAAGGTGGGCAATGGAAACCAAGTGGGCACCAAGGACACCCTCAAAGCCTCCCTGATAAAGTGCAACATCCCCACTGACACCTGGGAGTCCCTGGCCCAAGACCGCCCTAAGTGGAGGAAGTGCATCCGGGAGGGCGCTGAGCACCTCGGGTCTCAACGCCGAGAGCATGCAAAAATCAAGTGCAGGCAGCGGAAAGAGCATGCAGCAAACCAGTCCTACCCACCCCTTCCCTCAACGACTGTCTGTCCCACCTGTGACAGAGCCTGTAGTTCTCGTATTGGACTGTCCAGCCACCAAAGAACTCACTTCAGGTGTGGAAGCAAGTCTTCCTCGATTCCGAGGGACTGCCTATGATGATGATGATGAAATAGTCAAGTCTACAGTAACAAAGGCAGTGATAATAAAGGCCGGAACTACAAGAGTTAAACAACAAGCAGCTGTGTTGGAAGATTTTACAAGCACGGGCGAGGAGGGTGTGAGGTAAACAGAATCACACTGAAGTTTTATATCCCTTGGACTTCACACAGCAGGTGCAAGCGTGCTGTCTGTGGCTTTGAAAGGATCGGGTGTGTTATCATTGCAAGACACACTGATCTAATTGTGTGTAATATATATATTTTAAACTATGGTGGGGAGATAAAAAAGAATCTATAATGATCAGTGAGCGTGTGTCTCCCGTTCTGCTGGCCAGAGCTGTGCCCAAATCAGTATGAAGCTGATATGTTAATGTCTTCGCTTTCATCTAGGTAACAGCATAAACACTGTGCTTAAAAGCGAGAACAGGGACCCTGCCAGACTCCTGGCTCCGAGCGACTGGGGCAGCCATACGAGGACAAGCAGTGCTAGGCATTGCTCCTGGTGTAGGCTGGGCGAGATTAACTTGTGTCTCAAAGAGATAAGAGAGGCCGCAGGCTCAATTTACAGCTGCACGAACAAATTGTTTCACACTTAAACCAGGAATTCACTCAAACATCTTCAAGAATACTGTGTTTCAATTCCTTTTCTTTAACAAGATATTGGGGCTGAAATTGCCCCTCCCAATCAGGCCCCTGGCCGTGTGATAGCGGCGGCCACGAGGCGACGCGGAATGGCCGCCAACTCTCCGCAGAGGGACCGCCATTTTGCAAGTTGCCCTTCCTCGGGGCGGAGCGGTGTCGGGGACTGCTCCGCCCGTTTTCCTGCCGCGGCGTGCACGCGCCGACCCCTTACCAACCAGCGGCGACCCCTTCCTGAAATTGCCCCGCGGGAAATATCCCTTTTGCGGAATTGCCCTCAGGGCGGTCGGTGCCCCGTTAGTCCTTGTTGATTGGCGGCACGGCCGCCCTTAAAGGGGAGGTGGCGCTGCCAGTGACGTCACTTTATATTTTATTGTTGGCTGACTGTTTTATATCCTTGGACCCAGTAAGCCTGCAATCCAGGGTCTTAAAAGAAGTGGATGCAGGGATAATGCATGCATTGGTTGTAATTTACCAAAATTCCCTGGATTCTGGGGAGGTCCCAGCAGATTGGAAAACTGCAAATCTAACGCCCCTATTTAAAAAAGGAGCCAGACAAAAAGCAGGAAACTGTAGACCAGTTAGCCTAACATCTGTCGTTGGGAAAATGCTGGAGTCCATTATTAAGGAAGCAGTAGCGTGACATTTGGAAAAGCATAATTCAATCTAGCAGAGTCAGCATGGTTTCATGAAAGGGAAATCATGTTTGACAAATTTGTTGGAGTTCTTTGAGGATGTAACAAACAGGGTGGATAAAGGGGAACCAGTGGATGTGGCGTATTTGGATTTCCAGAAGGCATTCGATAAGGTGCCACATAAAAGGTTACTGCACAAGATAAACGTTCGCGGGGTTGGGGGTAATATATTAACATGGATAGAGGATTGGTTAATTAACAGAAAACAGAGAGTTGGGATAAATGGGTCATTTTTCCAGTTGGTAAACAGTAACTAGTGGGATCGGTGCTGGGGCCTCAACTATTTACAATCTATATTAATGACTTGGATGAAGGGACCGAGTATAATGTAGCCAAGTTTGCTGATGATACAAAGATGAGTGGGAAAGCAAATTGTGAGGACACAAAAAATCTGCAAAGGGATATAGACAGGCTAAGTGAGCAAACATTTGGCAGATGTGGGAAAATGTGAGGTTATCCACTTTGGCAGAAAAAATAGAAAAGCAAATTATAATTTAAATGGAGAAAAATTGCAAAGTGCTGCAGTACAGAGGGACCTGGGGGTCCTTGTGCATGAAACACAAAAGGTTAGTATGCAGGTACAGCAGGTAATCACAAAGGCAAATGGAATGTTGGCCTTTATTGCAAGGGGGATGGAGTATAAAAGCAGAGAAGTCCTGCTACAACTGTACAGGGTATTGGTGAGGCCACACCTGGAGTACTGCATACAGTTTTGGTCTCCATATTTAAGGAAGGATATACTTGCATTGGAAGCTGTTCAGAGAAGATTCACTCGGTTGATTCCGGAGATGAGGGGGGTTGACTTATGAAGATAGGTTGAGTAAGTTGGGCCTATACACATTGGAGTTCAGAAGAATGAGAGGTGATCTTATCAAAACATATAAGATAATGAGGGGGCTCGACAAGGTGGATGCAAATGTTTCCACTCATAGGGGAAACTAAAACTAGGGGACATAGTCTCAGAATAAGGGGCTGTCCATTTAAAACTGAGATGAGGAGGAATTTCTTCTCTCTGAGGGTTGTAAATCTGTGGAATTCTCTGCCCCTGGGAGCTGTGGAGGCTAGGTCATTGAATATATTTAAGGCTTTTGAGTGATAAGGGACTAAAGGGGTATGGGGAGTGGGCAGGGAAGTGGAGCTGAGTCCATGATCAGATCAGCCATGATCTTATTGAATGGCATGGCAGGCTCAAGAGGCCAAATGGCCAACTCCTGCTCCTATTTCTTATGTTCTTATGATTACCAGGTCAGCCCGACAATTATGCCCCCGGGTTCGGCCGGGCCGCCAACAGGAAGCCCCCTCTTGGGTGCCAGGCCACTGGCCTGGCCGAAACCCTCCCCGGTGGCCCACTGGACCGAACTTAAAAATGTGCGGAGCTTCAGCGGCCCTCCCCTTTAACTGAACGTGAGAGACGTGGTGATATGTCAACAACGTGACACCATCAGCGCGGCGCTGATGAGTGATCAGGGTGGCCGAGGGCACTGCGAGGGCACTTCCGCCCCCTCAGCAACTACATCCGCGCCAACCACAGAAAACCTTGCCAAGTAGCCACTGTTGAAACGTCAGCTGTGGCCGTACGTGTTGGCTGCGGGATTTGGTGGTGGGGGCGCGGGGCCGGGGGTTCAAACCAATCCCGTCAACACCCGGCTCCTGAATTGTCCAGCAGGGGTTTCTGGTCCGTGGGAATCTTGGCCAATTTCCTCCCCTCCATCCCAGGGACTGGAGTTGGATGTGGTGCTGCTGCTCATCTCCGTTAACTCAGTGTCGTCTGCGAATTGACCCCAGGGCCTTTCATGCTCTGGCCCTGTTCCCGCTCTGTGAGGTATTTGGAAGGCTGGTGGAACTATACCCGCCCGGTAACTGATGTACTTAGTCTTCTGCGAATTGTTAGCACGATGCCAATGGAGTTTTGGAAATATTCGGTGGGCCAGCAACAATGGATGAGGAAGATCCCAGTACGGATCCTCAGTCTGCTGTGGGTCAGACAAGCTCTGTCAGGGCCCCGGCAGGCACAGCTCAACTGGCCTCAGGTCCTTGGCACTAGAGAGGGGATTTCCCGCCTCTCGTGTTAGGAACCCATGCTGGAGGTGTGCGTGGACAGAATCGGGCTTGGCTGTGAGGGCCCTCCAGTCAAATCATCTGACCCACACTTCATTCACTCTGAGTCAGCAGGTTGTGGGTTCAAGACCCACTCCAGAGACTTGAACACATAAATCTAGGCTGACACTCCAGTACGGTGCTGAGGGAGTGCTGCACTGTCGGAGGTGCCGTCTTTCGATGAAACGTTAAACCAAGGCCCCTTCTGCTTTCTCAGGTGTAAAAGATCCCACAGCCATTATTTCAAAGAAGAGCAGGGGAGTTATCTCCGGTGTCCTGGGGCCAATATTTATCCTTCAATCAACATCACTAAAACAAACTATCTGGTCATTATCACATTGCTGTTTGTGGGATCTTGCTGTGCACAAAACAAATTGGCTGCCGCGTTTCCTACATTATAACATTTGGTCGGACGGTACCTTTCATTAAAGATGCCCACCACCACCAGACTGGGAACCTGGCCTAGAAAACACACACACACAGACACACAATTCTCATTAAGCAGATATAAATGTGCTTTCCAACAAATGTGACTCCCAGCCTGAGCTCACATAGCTGGGGGGGATTGCTGTGAATGAACAGAGTGCTCCCGGGCAGGGTGAGC
This sequence comes from Pristiophorus japonicus, assembly GCF_044704955.1. Classification (NCBI taxonomy): domain Eukaryota; kingdom Metazoa; phylum Chordata; class Chondrichthyes; family Pristiophoridae; genus Pristiophorus; species Pristiophorus japonicus. The sequence goes on along the minus strand of NC_091998.1, from coordinate 59,465,442 downwards.
CAGGGATGTCTGTGCCGACTGCGGGTTGGGGCAGGATCAGGCCTGACTGTGATTCCTCCCTGGCCGAACAGCTTGAATGAGACAATGCCTTCAGGGCGCGATAGGAATGAAAAGCTGATAGCAGACACTAGGCTGGCAACCTGAACAGTTCCTTGTGCACAAGTTCAGCTGCGGCGGGGGATCCTAGGGACTTAAATCAAACTCCTTGTGAAGTTGCAGGAATGGACGGTTTCAGGATTCCTGATTCCATTTGAACTTGGCACCTCGGCTGGAGAGAGACACACGTGTGAGCCTCAGACTCTGTGGAGCCTGGAATTAATAGCCTCATTCAGAGGCCACAATCAAGTGCAAAATAAGCTAATTACGGTACCTGTCAGCAGCTTGCTTTGTGTCAGCAAACTTACTTTGATGTGAGAGCAAAACAAATTACAAATGAAAGCCCGAGAGTTGCCTATAAAAGGCCCTGCAGTATGTGGGTGGGACTGATCTGCAGGGGCTGTGGGAGAGGCCGAGGGATGAGCTGGAAGTTTTCTGTGGAATGGCTGGCTGTTAGCAGCCACCAGGCCAGCAACACTTCAGCCGCCCCACAACAACCCGAAAGACCAGATGTCTCTGGAGCTGGCAACAGGCCCGACAGTCCCCGCTCGACCTCCGGCACAAAGGAAGCGAGTGCAGACAATTGTTTGGATGAAGAAAGGATGAAGAAGAAAGCAGCTGGTGACCGGGCTGACCGAGAGCTGACCGCCACCCCAGGTAATATATCCGTACCGAGGGTTTACTGGCATCGTCTGCCCAGAAAAGCTCCCCTGGAGATTGTCTCTGGGTTCAAAGTTAGCAATCCTTGTGGTGCATTCTGTCATTAAATCTCGGGAGGCATAATCTGATCCAAACTACCAACCATTTCATGGGATCAGGAGAGTTTGGCTGTGGTTATTGGGCTGTGGATCCGGAGGCTATCCAACTGTTCAGGGTTTGCACAGTGGCACTGAATTAAACCTGTTCCTCCAACAGCGAGTTCAGGAGTTCAGCTCGTGAGTCTGAACCACACACAGAGCAGCAAGACCCCAGTTGTGACTCGGGTTGGCTCAAAAGTTACCAAACTATATCTCGGTGAACTCTCCTTGGGCGGAGATCCAGGTTCCATTGTCTCTACATAGCGCTGTTTTTGTATAATTAATGTTCGTGTCGTTACAGTCGCCTCTATCGCTTATAATTCAACTACCTTACACTCATTGGCAGGGACATTGCTCAGATCCGCCCCCTGTCGCTGCCGAAAATGCAGGAGGAGGCCATTCAGCCCCTCGAGCTTGTTCCACAGGAACAGGAGGAGGCCATTCAGCCCCTCGAGCTTGTAACAAGAGGAGGCCATTCAGCCCCTCGAGCTTGTTCCACAGGAACAGGAGGAGGCCATTCAGCCCCTCGAGCTTGTAACAAGAGGAGGCCATTCAGCCCCTCGAGCTTGTTCGACAGGAACCGGAGAAGGCCATTCAGCCCCTCGAGCTTGTTCGACAGGAACCGGAGGAGGCCATTCAGCCCCTCGAGCTTGTTCCACAGGAACAGGAGGAGGCCATTCAGCCCCTCGAGCTTGTAACAAGAGGAGGCCATTCAGCCCCTCGAGCTTGTTCGACAGGAACCGGAGAAGGCCATTCAGCCCCTCGAGCTTGTTCGACAGGAACCGGAGAAGGCCATTCAGCCCCTCGAGCTTGTTCCACAGGAACAGGAGGAGGCCATTCAGCCCCTCGAGCTTGTGGAGGAGGCCATTCAGCCCCTCGAGCTTGTTCCACAGGAACAGGAGGAGGCCATTCAGCCCCTCGAGCTTGTTCCACAGGAACAGGAGGAGGCCATTCAGCCCCTCGAGCTTGTTCCACAGGAACAGGAGGAGGCCATTCAGCCCCTCGAACTTGTTCCACAGGAACAGGAGGAGGCCATTCAGCCCCTCGAGCTTGTTCCACAGGAACAGGAGGAGGCCATTCAGCCCCTCGAGCTTGTTCCTCAGGAACAGGAGGAGGCCATTCAGCCCCTCGAGCTTGTTCCACCAATCAATTAAATGGTGTCCAAGTGACACTTTATTCCAATAGGGGGAAGAGCCAAGGCCCAGCGTGCAGGACTGCGCCAAGGAACAAGAGTAAAAGGTCGGGTAAATCGGGAAGTGCAACAAGTGATGTGTAGCTGGGGTTTTGAAGGCTGTAGATTATGAGAAGGCGGATAGACTGAGGGCATAGTAAAACAGTCCTTGCTTTAATATGAGGGATCTTACTTGGGCAGTTAGTGGAGGGTGTTTGGCCCCCACAGTCCCATGGATAGCAATTGATGAAACCCTTTGCAAGCTGACCACTTTCCAGTGTGCTTCCTATCCGGGTGTGGGCAGATTCGCAGGCCATTAGCAACCGGTTTGCACACGCAGCCTCGAATGGCGGGGCCCGGCTCCTTCGTCTTCCCCTCTCCTCTCTCCCACCCCCTCCCCACACGTCATCTTCTCTTCCCCCCCCTCCTCTTCTCTTCCCCCCCCTCCTCTTCTCTTTCCCACCCTCCTCTTCTCTTTCCCCCCCCACCCTCCTCTTCTCTTCCCCCCCCCTCCTCTTCTCTTCCCCCCCCCTCCTCTTCTCTTCCCCCCCCTCCTCTTCTCTTCCCCCCCTCCTCTTCTCTTCCCCCCCTCCTCTTCTCTTCCCCCCCCCTCCTCTTCTCTTCCCCCCCCCATCTCTTCTCTTCCCCCCCCTCCTCTTCCCCCCCCCCTCCTCTTCTCTTCCCCTCCCCCCTCCTCTTCTCTTCCCCCCCCTGCTCTTCTCTTCTCCCCCCCCCTCCTCTTCTCCCTGGTGCTGCAGTAGGTGAGTAGAAATATTTATTTATTTATTGAGTGATTTTTAATTTTGTGAAAAATTTTTCTTAATTTATTTGGATTTATTTATTGGTTTATTTATTTATCATTTATTATCGATGATGGCTCTTTATTTGTAAAAGTGAAGTGTTTCATGTTTGTAAACTTCCCTTCCCCCACCCCTCCCATCTCTCTTCCCTAAGCCTGATTTTCTAAGTGTAGGCAAGGTTTTTCTGAGCGTGCAAAAATCTACACTTACTCTATTCTGAGTAAGTTTTCGCTGCCTAAACTTGCAAAACGGGCCTAAGTGGCCGGACACGACCCCTTTTGGGGAAAAAAAAATCTGTTCTAAAATGGAACTATTCTAACTCACTAGAACTGGTGCAAACTAAATACCGAGAATTGCAATTTCTAAGATGCTCCATTCTAAACTAGTTGCTCCAAAAAAAAAGGAGCAACTCAGGCTGAAACTTGACCCCAACAGTTCCAGATGTTATAGAAGAGGCAGCTCTACACAATACATCTGCGGGCACACGACTCCGTGACCAGGAGCAGCTGAGAGTGCTGGTACATTTAGCAATGCAGGGACAGGATACTGTACTCCTTTACAACTCTTTTACATTATAACTTTAAGCCAGGTGTCCCCTTTGGTAAAGGGGCACAGTGACTAGATCCCACAAATTAACAAATAAACTTTAAAGGGAACCTTCACAAATCAAACTAAAATTCTGTTCCCTGCTGTAATGATGCACTCCAGTCCCTCCGGCGCCCACCTCTCGCGGAAGGCCATGAGTGTACCGGTGGACACCGCGTGCTCCATCTCCAAGGACACCCTGGCTCGAATGTTGTCCTCCTCTACAAACATTAAAGCTGCGGCACAGGTGGAAGAAGCAATGAGGAGCAGCATTGGTGATGAAACACTCTGGGGTCACGATGCAGAATCTGCACACTGCTCACCCTTGGGGTTTTCTCCCATGGACTGACTCTCTCCATTTTTATTCAGACAGTGAATTAAACTGGAACAGTTCCGGAGAGACTTCAGGCTACGAGAGCGAGGGGGAGCGCTTTGATTCGCTGTCAGCTGGAAACCGAGCTCGCACTGCTTTCACAGTCGAACAACTCAAACAACTGGAGAAGATATTCAAGAGGAAAATGTACCTGGGGGCACGGGAGAGGCAGGAGCTGGCCAAACAACTTACACTCTCCGAAAAGCAGGTACTGCGTGGTTGGAAGATGATTTTTCAATTGAAAGTAGTTCACTGCAGTCAATTTTCTTAAAATCCCCCTTTTTTCCTGACTCCTTACTGGGCTTCCTGACACTGGCTCAGTGGGCAGCACTCTCGCCTGAGCCAGAAGGTTGTGGGTTCAAGTCCCACTCCAGAGACTTGAGCACAAAATCTAGGCTGGCACTCCAGGGCAGTGCTGGGGGAGTGCTGTACTGTTGGAGGTGCCCTTTTCAAATGAGGCGGAGGCCCCATCTGCTCTCTCAGCTGAACTTAAAAGATCCCATGGCACTATTTTGAAGAACAATAAAAAGACAAATTTGTTTTTATTCGTTCCTGGGATGTGGGCGTCGCTGGCAAGGCCGGCATTTATTGCCCGTCCCTAATTGCCCCTTGGGAAGGTGGCGGTGAGCTGCCTTCTTGAACCACTGCAGTCCGTGTGGTGAAGGTGCTCCCACAGTGTTGTTGGGGAGGGAGTTCCAGGATTGTGACCCAGCGACGATGAAGGAACGGCCGATATATTTCCAAGTCAGGATGGTGTGTGACTTGGAAGGGAACGTGGAGGTGGTGGTGTTCCCATGCGCCTGCTGCCCTTGTCCTTCTAGGTGGTAGATGTCGCGGGTTTGGGAGGTGCTGCTGAAGAAGCCTTCGCGAGTTGCTGCAGTGCATCTTGTAGATGGTGCACACTGCAGCCACGGTGCGCGGTGGTGGAGGGAGTGAATGTTTAAGGTGGTGGATGGGGTGCCGTTCAAGCGGGCTGCTTTGTCCTGGATGGTGTCGAGCTTCTTGAGAGTTGTTGGCGCTGCACTCATCCAGGCAAGTGGAGAGTATTCCATCACATTCCTGACTTGTGCCTTGTAGATGGTGGAAAGGCTTTGGGGAGTCAGGAGATGAGACGCTTGTCTCAGAATACCCAGCCCCCAACCTGCTCTTGTTGCCACAGTGTTTATGTGCCTGGTTCAGTTAAGTTTCTGGTCAATGGTGACCAGATTATCTGCTTATTATCACATTGCTGCTTGTGGGAGCTTGCTGTGTGCAAATTAGCTACTGCGATTCCTACATTACAACAGTGACTACACTTTAAAAAGTACTTCATTGGCTGTAAAGTGCTTTGAGACGTGAGGTCGTGAAAGGCGCTGTATAAATGCAAGTCTGTATTTTTAATACCATAGCCCAATTATTGTTCTTCCACATGTGATGGCACTGAGAAGTGGCGGTGTCAGTACCAGGCCTGGTCCTGCTCGCACCCACACATTTTCCAGCTGGGTTTGTAGACGTGATCAGGAGCAGGATAGGATGGCTGGCCGATGCTTCACCTCCTGAATCCAGGGGGCGATAACAGCCAATTGTATCTCCCCTAATCCCTCGCAACCAAACCGGCAGAGGTCAGAGCTTGACCCTGGGGCCACCTTGAGCTGTACGCTGGTAGGTTTTATGCCCGAGGCTCGGAGGAGGGGGCGCTCCTTGTGTCTTTTGTGTTATTAAGGAAACTGATTAACATGCTTCATGGGAACATTAAATGGCATTGTGGAATTCAATTTGCAAAATACCGGCGGAAAAGACTCCTGAAAAACACAGAATCCCATGTAATCAAAAAAAGAAGAATTTAATCAAGTTGCCATAAACCCAACCCTTTAAATTATCCAGAGAATTAAGAAATCTGATTCCCAAATACAGGTTCAGTAAAAATCCTGGAATCTCATAGAAACATAGAAAATAGGTGCAGGAGTAGGCCATTCCGCCCTTCGAGCCTGCACCACCATTCAATATGATCATGGCTGTTCATGCAGTACCCTATTCCTGCTTTCTCTCCATACCCCTTGATCCCTTTTGCCGGAAGGGCCACATCTAACTCCCTTTTGAATATATCTAACGAACTGGCCTCAACAACTTTCTGTGGTAGAGAATTCCACAGGTTCACAATTCTGAGTGAAGAGGTTTCTCCTCATCTCGGTCCTAAATAGTTTAACCCTTATCCTTAGACTGTGACCCTTGGTTCTCGTGTCAGAAAAAGGTCATTTGACGTGTCACGGTAAATCAGTGGCCCTGTTTATTATTTGTTAGTTGATATAATCTTTCAATTTGATATTTTGTTTTAGGTAAAGACCTGGTTTCAGAACCGACGAATGAAGTTGAAGCGTCAGATGGAGTACTCCAGTGCACAAAGCTTCCACTGGGACATGGTGTCCCAACTCCTTCCGTGTTCGGGTGTGCCAGCTTATGTCCACATCCCCAAGGGCATTTCCTACCCGTCAGTCGTCTATAAGCAACAGCCTGGGTACCAGTTGGCGATCCCCACCCTGGTGATGGACCCTCTGCACCCACCCCTTATGTTACCTGGTGCCACCCCAGGTGAGATCAGTACTGGAAGGGACCAGCCATACGGGGCCACATTATTATTGTAACAGCAGTAACTAGTCAAAAACACGGTGAGATTTTGGGGTAATCACAAAGACTTCATGGAGAGGACATCTTGAAATGGGCGATGTGCAATAATAATTCAGTATTATTCAATGTGAACTGTATATATATCTTACAGATATTTCGTGTTTTTCAACGTCATCCAGATTGGATAATTATTCTATTTTTATTGATTGACGATAAAAACATATAATTAAAAGAGAAGGTCGAGTCTGACTAACTTGAATTTTTTGAGCAGGTAACAAGGAAGGTCGATGAGTGTACATGGACTTTAGCAAGGCTTTTGATAAAGTCCCACATGGCAGACTGGACACAAAAGTAAAAGCCCATGGGACCCAGGGCAAAGTGGCAAATTGACTGAGGCAGAAAGCAGAGGGTAATGGTTGATGGATGTTTTTGTGACTGGAAGGCTGTTTCCAGTGGGGTTCCACAGGGCTCAGTACTGGGTCCCTTTCTTTTTGTGGTATATATTAATGATTTAGACTTGAATGTAGAGGGTATGGTTAAGAAGTTTGCAGGTGATACTAAAATTGGCCGTGTGGTGATAGTGAGCAGGAAAGCTGTGGACTGCAGGAAGATATCAATGAACTGGTCAGGTGGGCAGAACAGTGGCCAATGGAATTCCATCCTGGAGAAGTGTGAGGTAATGCATTTGGGGAGGGCTAACAAGGCAAAGGAATTCACATTAAATGGTAGGACACTGAGAAATGTAGAGGAACAAAGGGACCTTGGAGTGCATGTCCACAGATCACTGAAAGCAGCAGGCCAGATAGATAAGCTGGTTAAGAAATGCCTTCTTAATTAGTCGAGGCAGGGGTTATGCTTGAACTGTATAAGACATAGTTAGGCCACAGCTAGAGTACTGTGTGCTATTCTGGTCACCACATTACAGGAAAGATGTGATCACATTAGAGAGGGTACAGAGGAGATTTACGAGGATGTTGCCTGGACTGAAGGATTTTAGCTAGGAGGAAAGATTGGATAGGCTGGGGTTGTTTTCTTTGTAACAGAGGAGACTGAAGGGAGACATTATTGAGGTGTAAAAAGGTTTGAGGGGCCTGGATAGAATAGATAGGAAGGACCTACTTCCCTTGGCAGAGGGGTCGACAACCAGGAGGCATAGATTTAAAGTAATTGGCGGGGGGGAGGCTTGGAGTAGATTTGAGGGGAAATTTCTTCACCCAGAGGGTGGTGGGGGTCTGGAACTCACTGCCTGAAAGGGTGGTAGAGGCAGAAACCCTCACCACATTTAAAAAGTACTTGGATGTGCACCTGAAGTGCCGTAACCTGCAGGGCTACAGACCAAGAGCTTAAAAAGTGGGATTAGACTGGGTAGCTGCTTGGTCAGCCAGCGCGGACACTATGGGCTGAAAATTCCTCCTTCTATGCTGTAAATTTCTATGATTTGGTGATGGTACACTTTTAAAGGGGGGTGGGGGGGGGGGCAGGAACAGAGAGACCTGGGGGTGTACATACACAGATCTTTGAAAGTGGCAGGACCAGTGGATACATTTGTTGTAAAAGCATTAGGATCCTGGGCTTTATAAACAGAGTACAAAAGCAAGGAAGTTATAAAGAACCTTTTATAAAACACTGCTTAGGCCTCAACTGGAGTATTGTGTCAATGTCTGGGCACCACAATTTCGGAAGGATGTGGAGGCCTTGGAGAGGGTGCAGGAAAGTTTAACTAGAATGGCTTCTGGGATGAGGGACTTCAGTGACGTGGATAGACTGGAGAAGCTGGGGTTGTTCTCCTGGGAGCAGAGAAGGTTGAGAGAAGATTTGATTGAGGTGTTCAAAATCATGAGGGGTCTAATTAGAGAGAAACTGTTCCCATTGGTGGAAGGGTTGAGAACCAGAGGACACAGATTTAAGGCGATTGGCAAAAGAACCAAAGGCGACATGAGGAAAAATCTTTTTTACGCAGCGAGTGGTTAGGATCTGGAATGCACGGCCTGAGAGGGTGGTGGAGGCAGACTCGATCGTGGCTTTCAAAAGGGAGTTGGATAAGTACCTGCAGGGCCGATCCGCTGATCCACTAGCATTGTGCCCACCGATACTCTGCCCTTTCAATGGCTCCTGATTCAATCCCTGTCTGCAAGTCATAGGATTACAAATGATATACAACACAGAAACAGGCCATTCGGCCCAACCAGTCCTGACTTCAAACCCACCGCAGACCTGCACTTTAGATGCCTTCATTGCTTCTTCGCTGCTTTTACCAGGGAACAGTAGCACAGCGGTTATGTTATCGGTCTACTCATTCAGTGGCCTGGACTAATGATCCGGTGACATCGGTTCAAATTTCTCCACGGCATCTTAAGTAAAACTGCAATTTAAAAAAAAAAGCTAGTGTCCATAATGTTGACCATAAAACTGCTGGGTTGTTGTTTAAAAACCCATCTGATTCATTCATGTCCTTTTTAGGGAAAGAAATCTGCTGTCCTTGGTCTGGCCTATCTGTGACTCCAGACCCACAGCAATATAACTCTTGACTGCCCTGTGAAATGTCCCAACAAGCTCCAGTTGTTAGTTGCTCAAGGTCAATGAGATACAAGGGCATGCAGGTTTAGCAGGCTGTTAAGAAAGCAAATGGCATGTTGGCCTTCATAGCCAGAGGATTTGAGTATAGGAGCAGGGAGGTCTTGCTCCAGTTGTACAGGGCTTTGGTGAGAGCTGTGTGCAGTTCCTAATCTGAGGAAGGACATTCTTGCTATTGAGGGAGTGCAGTGAAGATTCCTGGGATGGCAGGACTGACATATGAAGAAAGATTGGGTCGACTAGGCTTATATTCACTGGAATTTAGAAGAATGAGAGTGGATCTCAGAAACATATAAAATTTTGACGGGATTGGACAGGTTAGGTGCAGGAAGAATGTTCCCGATGTTGGGGAAGTCCAGAACCAGGGGTCACAGTCTGAGGATAAGGGGTAAAGCCATCTAGGACCGGGATGAGGAGAAACTTTTTCACTCGGAGAATTGTGAACCTGTGGAATTCTCTCCCACAGAAAGTTGTTGAGGCCAGTTCGTTGGATATATTCAAAAGGGAGTTAGATGTGGCCCTTCCGGCTAAAGGGATCAAGGGGTATGGAGAGAAAGCAGGAGTGGGGTACTGAAGTTGCATGATCAGCCATAATCATATTGAATGGTGGTGCAGGCTCGAAGGGCCGAATGGCCTACTCCTGCATCTATTTTCTATGTTTCTAATGAGGGATGGGCAATAAATGCTGGCCTAAGTGACAGTTAAATGTAAATACACTGTCCCGTCCTGGTACAGAATTTAAAAACCCACTGTTATTAAAATTTTCATTCCAAACACACTTCCCATTTTCATCTTAAAATGAAACCGGAGAGCAAAGATGCAACCCTTTGGCTTCAGACCAGTGGTTTCAACACGTTAACTCGTGTCCTGGCAAGGGAGGCCAGCTAAAAAAAGACAACTTGGAAAGAGCACAGTACATTTGTGTCTTCAAAAGTAGGTTGATTTATTAAAATGTTTATTTAAAATGCAATATTGTTTAATTTAGCAATGGTGTAGATTCAATGGGGAGCGGATATACACAAATGATATGCTCACCAGGAAATCTCTGCCAGGTATTAGCCTACCGTTGGAGATTTATTGCCTCTCCCAGGAAAATACATGTCTGGTGGGGGGAGGAGGGGATGGGGAAGGGTGGGGGGCAGAGGAAGGGTTTAAGTCACAATGCTCCGGCCATCATATGTTGGGCAAGTTTGATGGACCAGCTGTCTTTTCCTGCTCTGCATTTTCGTATGTTGTTATATTCTTGTGTTAAATTCTAAATTTTGCCCACTAATCATTGTCAACAGTACTCAACTAATAATAAAATGCATTTCTTCAGAGATGCTGTGCTGATTTGAGTTTTTAATCTAACCCCAAACTTTTGATCCCTAGCAGTGAAATAATTGTTGGAATTCCATAAAGATTTTACACTGCTGGTAGTACAACATTGTTTAGAAGACCTGGTTTTAAATTCAGTTTAAATCTGTATCTCATCCTTTCCATCATTTAAAACTCATCTTCTAGTATGAACCGCAGTATTACACCTGAACCCTAACTCTGACCACGTGAATGCTTCCTCTGTGAGTATATCAGTTCCACAGCTGTACCTAAAGCCAGTACACACCTGGGTTGCACCTCAGGATCCACATCTCTTGTGGTTGACTCTCTAATTCTGTCCGACCCCCTGATCCACTAGCATTGTGCTGACTGATACTGTGTCTTTCCAATGGCTCCTGATTCACTACCCATCTGCAAGTCAACTTCAAACCCAGCACAGGGCCTCAGCCCTGAACTTTGGATGCTTCTGTTGTTTCCTCCGTCTTTATAATCGAACACTGCCAGGTCTCTGTAACCTGAATTGCTTCTAGGGTCCATTCACACGCACATTTTGGCTGCCGCTCCAGACCCAAGCCCATTATTCCAATGGCGGCTTCTCTCCCATCTCCTCCCCTGTCCAGCACCCAGTCACTGCCCACTTCATTTCTCCCTTCCTGGGTACTTTGTCCCCAATCCCAATCCATCACTATTCTTTACTACTCTCCTGCCATCCCAAGCTTAAGTTATCCTGTTCACTTCTCTTGGCATTATCTGAAAGGACCATCAAAGCTCCAATTTCTGCATCCTTACAGGCTACAACCCCAACTATCCAATCGTCCTCCCGCGAGAACACCCTCTGGGGATGAACCGTGCCAACCTCCTTCCTGTCCTGCTCACCATTCCCTTAAACTCTGCCAGTGGATCAATCACTGCCCCGCTCTGCAATTCCGTGCAGAATGTCCATTCGCTCATAAGCAAGGCCCTTACTGTGCACGATTGCATTGACATGTCTCTGATTGAATCTCAGTTCATGGGCAGCAACACGCCCTGCCTGAAACCAACAACTATTTTAAGTAAACCTTAAATCAAGTGCCCCCTTGTTTAAAGAGGCACTCGAACTGACAAATTAACAAATGATGCTTTTGCAAAAACTATGGTCAAATTAAAATTTGGTTGCCGGGGGTCCCTCCGGCGCCCACCTCTCGTGGAAGGCTGCGAGTGTACCGGTGGACACCGCGTGCTCCATCTCCAGGGACACCCTGGCTCGAACGTAACCGCGGAAGAAAGGCAGGCAGTCGGGCTGAATGACTCCCTCGACTGCCCACTGCCTGGACCGGTTAATGGCCCCCTTGGCCAGGAGCAGTCCTACGAGGAGGTCTTCCGACTTGCCCGCTCCCCTCCGCACAGGGTGCCCGAAGATCAGGAGCGTGGGACTGAAGTGCAACCTACATGCCTGCCTATACTTTCCATCATTTGCCCTGCCCAAATCACCACGTGCACCTTGTCACTAAATTGCACCTTGGTCTCTTCCCCTTCTTCCTCTGGTACCTTGCTACAACCTCTGACACGGTCACCACGGTATCCTCTTCCAACTCCTCTCCTCCATTGTCCACCCCAGGGGGGGCTGCCCTCCCTTGCTGTGGCTACAGTTAGATAGGAAAGCATGGAAGCTTCTTCAGCAATGGCTCCCTTTCAGGTTCATGTGCTAACGTTGGGATCTTCCCTTGGCCCCTCCCCTTCCTCATCTACATGCTGCCCTTTGCTGAATACGTCCGCAGACACGTGGTCATCGTCCACACGTAGGCCAACGACGCCCAGTTCTACCACTACTGTGTCAGACTACTCAAGTCTTTGATGAGCTCCAATTTCTCCCAGTTAGAACATTAGGCAAACCGAAACCATCGTCTTTGGTTCCTATAACAATCTCCGTACCCTTGCCACTGATTCCATGCACATCCACAGCCATGGGCCGAGAAATTGCATAATGTCCATTTCAGGGACGTTAACATTCGCCCCACTCGCAAAATTGGAGTTATTGCCCCCGAGAGGAGGTGGAGCGTGAAAAATGTTCTCCACTTCCTCTCTGGGGCATTAACGGGGCGGGAGCGAAGTAAGCGAGACGCAGCGCTACACACTGGGCCACGGAGCGCTGCCGCGAGAGTGAGGCCCTCCCTTCATTAAAGGTGAGGGCCAAGCTGCAGACTGTACAGGGCCCTACCTGGAGCAGCGGGAAGCCCGAGCCTCCAGATCACGGCACGGACCCAGTGTTCAAGGAGGCAACGGGCCACGACATGTTGGCCCTGCAGGGCTGCTGGGTGAGCCTGGCCTTGCTGGGCTGTTGGGCGTGATGGGTTCAATTTCCTGGTCCAGGGTGGTGTCGTTGAACCTTTGGGTGTGTTGTGGGCTTGAAAAAGGTGGTGTCTGCTGTGGGTTGTTCAGGGCAGTCTGTGAACTGTAGCCTCGTTTGGTCCAGGTGCTTTCTGCAAATTTATCCATTGTCTATTTTGACTACAAACACCCTACTCCCTTCTGTAGCTATCAACGTGCCCGCGATCCACTTGGGACCATGTCCATAGTTCAGCACAAACACAGAGTCATTCTGATCAATTTCCTGTGACCCAGTGGCGCGACCATCGTTTACCTTTTGTTGCTGCCGCCTGCTCTCTACCTGATCATGCAGGTTGGGGTGAACCAGCGAGAGTCTGGTTTTAAGTGTCCTTTTCATGAGTAGCTCAGCCGGAGGCACCCCTGTGAGCGAGTGAGGTCTCGTGCGGTAGCTGAACAGTTCTCGGGACAGGCGGGTTTGGAGTGAGCCTTCTGTGACTCGTTTAAGGCGCTGTTTGATTGTTTGTACTGCCCGCTCTGCCTGCCCATTGGAGGCTGGTTTAAACAGGGCCGAGGTGACATGTTTGATCCCATTGCAGGTCATGAATTCTTTAAATTCGGCACTGGTGAAACATAGCCCGTTGTCACTGACCAGTATGTCAGGCAGGCCGTGGGTGGCAAACATGGCCCTCAGGCTTTCAATGGTGGCGGTGGTGGTGCTTCCCGACATTATTTCACATTCAATCCATTCTGAAAAAGCATCCACCACCACCAGGAACATTTTACCGAGAAACGGGCCCGCATAGTCGACATGGATCCTCGACCATGGTCTGGAGGGCCAGGACCACAAACTTAGTGGTGCCTCTCTGAGCACACACACTGCATTGCCGTACACAGGACTCAAAGTCAGAGTCGATACCGGGCCACCACACGTGGGATCTGGCTATCGCTTTCATCATTACTATGCCTGGGTGTGTGCTGTGGAGATCCGAGATGAATGTCTTCCTGCCTTTTAGTATTTAGTATCCCCTGAGGCATTAGTATTTATCCCCTTGTTTTCAGCGAACAGGGCTATGAGGGGCTTGTGATCAGTTTCCAGCTCAAATTTGAGGCCAAACAGGTACTGATGCATTTTCTTTACCCTGAACACACACGCTAATGCCTCTTTCTCAATCATGCTGTAGGCCCTCTCGGCCTTAGACAAGCTCCTGGAAGCATAGGCGACAGGTTGCAACTTCCCCGCAACGTTAGCTTGTTGTAATACACACCCGACTGTGTACGATGACGCATCACATGCTAGCACAAGTATTTTACACGGGTTATACAATACAAGCAGCTTGTTGGAGCATAAAATGTTTCTGGCTTTCTCAAAAGCAATTACTTGGTTTTTTCCCCCCATACCCAGTTCTCACCTTTACGCAATAACACATGTAAGGGCTCTAAGAGGGTGCTTAACCCCGATAGGAAGTTACCAAAATAGTTGAGGAGTCCCAGGAACGACTGCAGCTCCGTGATGTTCTGTGACCTGGGCGCATTCCTGATAGCCTCTGTCTTGGCGTCTGTGGGCCGAATGCCGTCCGCCACGATCTTTCTCCCCAAAAACTCCACTTCTGTTGCCATGAAGACGCATTTCGACCTCTTTAGCCGCAGCCCTACGCGATCCAGTTGCTGGAGGACCTCCTCCAGGTTTTGTAGGTGCTCGGTGGCATCCCGACCCATGACCAATATGTCGTCCTGAAAGACCACCGTGTGTGGTACCGATTTGAGTAGGCTCTCCATGTTTCTCTGGAAGATCGCTGCAGCCGACCGAATTCCAAACGGGCATCTGTTGTAGATGAACAGCCCCTTGTGCGTGTTGATGCAGCTGAGGCCCTCCGAAGACACCTCCAGCTCCTGCGTCATGTAGGCCGAAGACAGGTCGAGCTTGGTGAATGTCAGGCCTCCTGCCAGTGTCGCAAATAGGTCGTCTGCCTTAGGTAGCAGGTATTGGTCCTGTAGCGAGAAATGATTAATAGTTACTTTATAATCGCTGCAAATCCTGACCGTACCATCACTTTTGAGTACTGGAACAATTGGACTGGCCCACTTGCTGAATTCCACTGGGGAGATGATGCCCTCACGTTGCAGCCTGTCCAGCTCGATTTCCACTCTCTCCCTCATTACATGAGGTACCGCTCGCGCCTTGTGGTGAATGGGTTGTGCCTCTGGGACCAAGTGGATCTGCACCTTCGCCCTGGAAAAGTTTCCAATGCCTGGCTCAAAAAGGGAAGGAAATTTGTAAAGAACCTGGGTACGTGAGGCCTCATCAACATGTGATAGCGCTTGGATGTCATCCCAGTTCCAGCGGATTTTGCCCAGCCTGCTCCTTCCAAGCAGTGTAGGGCCATCGCCCGGGACAATCCAAAGTGGCAGTTCGTGCACCGTGCCCTCGTAGGTGACCTTGACCATGGCGCTGCCCAGGACAGTGATAAGCTCTTTGGTGTACGTTCTCAGTTTCGTGTGGATGGGGCTCAGGGCTGGTCTGAGTGCCTTGTTGCACCACAGTCTCTCAAACATCTTTGTACTCATGATGGATTGGCTAGCACCAGTGTCCAGTTCCATGGCTACGGGTAAGCTATTCAATTTTACATTTAGCATTATAGGTGGACATTTCGTCTCAAATGTGTGCACCCCGTGTACTTCAGCATCTGCCTCCTCTCTCTGAGGCTCGAAATTGCTTTGATCCATCACGAACCAATCTTCCTCTGCCACGTGGCGGTTAGCAGGTTTTGCAGAGCTTTGAAGCAGCATGAATGGAAGCCTCCACAACACCAACAAGGTGTGAATTGCCTTGCATTCATCCTCTGTTGCGGACTCTGAGTCATCTGGGTCACCTGAAGCCTGCTGGCAGTTGCAGACTCGTGGTTTCTGCCCTGTACATTTCTGCTTGCAAACACAGTTCCAGTTAATTTATGAACATTGCTAGCAATTGTGTGCTGGGAGATTTGTTTGGTGTTATCACTGGTGGACATAAACGCCTGGGCTATTGCAATGGCCTTACTGAGGGTCGGTGTCTCTAGAGTCAAAAGTTTTCGTAGGATGGTCTCGTGGCCAATAACCAGTACAAAAAAAGTCTCTGAGCATTTGCTCCAGGTAGCCATCAAACTCACATTGTCCTGCAAGTCACCCTAGCTCAGCGACGTAGCTCGCCATTTCCTGACCTTCAGATCGCTGGCACGTGTAGAACCAGTACCTCGCCATCAGCACGCTCTCCCTCGGGTTAAGATGCTCCCGAACCAGTGTACACAGCTCCTCATACGACTTATCTGTGGGTTTCACCGGAGCCAGAAGATTCTTCATGAGGCTGTAGGTCGGTGCCCCACAGACCGTGAGGAGGACCACTCTCTTTTTTGCAGCGCTTCCTTCTCCGTCCAGCTCGTTGGCTACAAAGTACTGGTCTAGCCGTTCAACATCGGCTTCCTAGTCTTCACCCTCTGAGAACTTCTCCAGGATGCCCACAGTTTGCTGCATCTTTGCGTTGGATTCGTATACTCATCGCCAGTTATTGTGTTCCTAACACAGATGAGACTGCACACAGGGAGGTTAAAGTAACAGTGTCCTCAGACTTTATTAAGCCACTCCAGAGTGAGGAGCATGCCTTTGGGGCCGGCTCATATACAGTGCTCCCAAGGGATGCGGAGATCCCTTGGGACTTTAGGGGATGCAGTCCCTGGTGGCGGAACATGGAAGTGCATGCTTTACAGATACACAATCGAGAATATTTCTGCTCATCCAGAACTGGATGTCGTGCAAGGAGTCTGACAATGTAGAGACCGCGGAGGGGTCGAGAGAAGTGTTGGTGAGGTAGAGCTGGGTGTCATCAGCGTACATGTGGAAACTGACGCTGTGTTTTCGGATGATGTCGCCAAGAGGCAACATGTAGATGAGAAATAGGAGGGGGCCAAGGATAGATCCTTGGGGGACACCAGAGGTAACGATGCGGGGGAGGGAAGAGAAGCCATTGCAGGTGATTCTCTGGCTATGATTAGATAGATAAGAATGGAACCAGGTGAGTGCAGTCCCACCCAGCTGGACGGTGGTGGAGAGGCGGTGGAGGAGGATAGAGTGGTCAACCGTGTCAAAGGCTGCAGACAAGTTAAGAAGGACGAGGAGGGATAGTTTGCCTTTGTCACAGTCACAAAGAATGTCATTTGTGACTTTGTTGAGAGCCATTTTGGTACTGAGGCAAGGACAGAAACCGGATTGGAGAGGGACATTACTGGAGGAGAGAAAACCATTAACAATGGCAGCTAACATGGGAGCCAGACAAGGAAGTTGGGTGGTCAGCAGAAGCAGGTGATCTAGACAATGGGAACCTGGCTATAAATACCAGGCTGGAATTTAATCCTGCGGGTTTGGGGGCAAGACTGCATCATTTTGGGGTGGATTTAAAACATTAATTTAAAAAAAAAACTTTTATGCAGTATTTGAATAATTTTTTCCTTGACTTGGCTGACTATGCCTCCAGCTATAATGGCAGCTGCACAGCCTGCTCACAGGACACCTCCCAATGTCCCGCTGCCTGCCAGCACCTCCTCCCTGGGCCTCCGCTCTGCACCTGCTGCTTGTGGCACAGAGCGAGGGAATGGCTCAAACCAATCCACTTCTGCAGCACAGTCATTCAGCTTCATTCAAAACTAGGTCCACTCTTATAACCAGAAGTGGCCAGGATTTGGTTAGCAGTGTTTTGTTGATGGAAACCTCGTTTTATTGGTCGTCAGTTCAGTGCCCAATACACCTTACAATATTATCCTGTATATTCTAGCAAACTCACTCTGGTGTCAGCTGTGGCTCAGTGAGTAGCATGCTCACCTCTGAGCCAGGAGTAATTGTGAGTTCAAGTCCCCCTCCAGCGACTTGAGCACAAAAATCCACAATGACATTCCAGTGCACTACTGTCTTTCGGATGAGATGTTAAACCGAGGCCCCGTCTGCTCTCTCAGGTGGACGTAAAAGATCCCATGGCACTATTTCGAAGAACAGCAGGGGAGTTATCCCTGGTGTCCTGGCCAATATTTATCCCTCAATCAACATAATAAAACAGATGATCTGGTCATTATCACATTGCTGTTTGTGGGAGCTTGCTGTGCGCAAATTGGCTGCTGTGTTTTCTACATTACAACAGTGACTACACGTCAGAAGTACTTCATTGGCTGTAAAGCGCTTTGAGGCATCCAGTGGTCATGAAAGGGGCTATAGAAATGCAAGTCTTATTGTGGCACAGAAAAATATTCTTCCTTTTATTTGAAAACCTATAAAATGCTCTTGTAAAATGCAGCATATATGTTACAAAGGCTACCACAGTGACTGCATGAGGTCAACATTAATGGTGCACTGCAGGGAGCCTCACACACCTTTAATACAAGAGTAGGGCAGCCTAGCAGGCATGATACTGTACTACCAATCTAGAGTTCTGGAGCTCAGACTCCACCGTGTTATGAAATAGAATTCAATAAGTTGGGTAAGTTGTGGGCTAGCGACACACAAATGATAATGAAAACCCAAGCGGTTCACTCAGGAGCCGAACAGCCCGACTGGTCCAATGAAGTGCTCTTATAAAAGCACTCAGTGGTAAAGAAGCGCGGCAAAGCTCAGCGATAAATCGGTCACTCCGTGATCACCAACAAGCCAGGAGACCGACCCTTCGACAGGGAATGGAGAAGGTCGAGCGAGCGGCAGGGTCAGGCATCCATCCCTCAGAATGAGGTCCGAAGCTGGTGAAGTGACGACACAGGGCGAACAGCAGGTTAACCAGCAGGCTGTGCGGGACCACGACCCATGGATCAGAGAAAAGCTCTGCAGCCCGATGGCAGGCAGACCAGAGTGGTGGCGGGCATGCAGGCAATAACAGGAGGAGGAGGCTCCATAAACAGCCCCAACCTCCACCATGGTGGAGCCCAGTGCACGAGTGCAAGAGTTTGCTGCAAACATCTCCAGCCAAAAGGTGCCGAGTGGATCACCCAACTCCCGAGGTCCCATCAGACACCAGTGTCCAGTGGGGTTGCCAACACTGGTTGAAGGTATTCCTGGAGGTTTCATCACATGACTCCAACTGCCCCACCCCCGCTCTCCCACCATTGGCTGCTGACACATCCTTCCTCACGGCACACCGCCTTACCACTCCAATTGGATGATTCTTGGACTGTTCATCAAACAGCCACTTCCCCATCTCCAATATTTTTGTAACTAAAATAAATAAATATATTCAAAAAAAATAACAACAGATTTTTTTAATGCCACTATGAACTTTCTCTAGGGTCTCGTGGTAGTGTCCTGGAGAGTAATGGGGGTCGGGGGAGAAAGTGGACTTGAGGTTGAAGATTAGCCATGATCTTATTGAATGGCGGAGCAGGCTCGAGGAGCCGTATGGCCGACTCCTGCTCCTAGTTCTTATGTTCTTATCAATCTTCAATTTGTGGAGACTCTGGGCCAATCTCGGAGGAAGGATGTCCACCTTTCATTCAGTTGACATTAAGAAGGGTCTGAGTGCACTGCAAGTTCTCTAATAGCTCGGCTTGGGTGGTGGAACTAACTGGGTTGGAGCTTCCTGCTAAACAACATCCAAAGCAGGGAATTACCAGTCTGTAATGAAGGTGCAATTGGTACCTTCCCAAAGACAGGCAAGGGGGGTTGCACCTCGCAGGCTGGTGTTAGATCAAAGAGTCCTCTCCGCCTCTTTCACACAAACAACTTCAAACGGAGCAACAGTGACTTGAACTGAAAATTAATCTAAGACTATAATGCAGTGCGGGTAACAGTGTGGAACACAGAATACACAAACGCTGCACTGGCACAATCAACCAATCTTTCTACAATCAGCAATTTGTGGACCTGCAACAAAGTTCAGTTTTGTTTCAAATTTTCCTGAGATATCGGGAAGGTGTGGATTACTGCAAAACCACTGCCAGGGTGGATGAAGAATTACCCCTCTGTCTAAAGGTTTCCAGTCCATTGTGATTTCATTGCTTGGTTTTTGAAATAACTTTTCGTTATATCTACGGTCCAATTCCCCCACAAGTGGTTTGAGCCTGAAAGAAATTGGAATCACAGATTAATACATTGCATTATTGGAGAGTTAATATATTACAGTAAAATCGCACAAATGGTCCCGGGCACTGGTTATTTGCCTCCACACTTTAACAAGATTTGCAAAATTAAAATCTTGTGTCAACTCCGAACCTGATCCTGATTCACGAATTGCTTCCACTTTCCCCAAATTTAGCCTTAAGACTGCTCCGCACTGTAATGTATACCCCAGTCAGTTGGGTCTAGGTCATCCACGATGAGGTATGTGGTTGTGAGCCCAATGGATGAACTGGTAATGTGTAGTGTGATTGTTAAACCTTTGTTCATAAACCAACTGGTTCTTAATAGCAATGTGTTGGCCACTATCACAAGCTTGGGATAACAAGTGGCAGGGTACATTTGTGCCACACAAGTTCAGGTAATGATCATCTTCACCAAAAGTAAGCCCAAGCCATCTCTCCTTGACCTTCAAGAGAACCACCATTGCCGAGGCAACAACAACTGGTATTTATATAGCACCTTTAACATTGTGAAACGTCCCAAGGCGCTTCACAGGAGTGTTATGCGATAATAATTTGACACCGAGCCCCATAAGTAGAAATTAGCGCAGGGGACCAAAAGCTTCGTCAAAGAGGAAGCTTTTGAGAAGCGTCTTGAAGGAGGAAGAGAGATAGAGAGGTGGCGAGGTTTAGGCAGGGAGTTCCAGAGCTTGGGGCCTAGGCAACAGAAGGCACGTCCACCAATGGTTGAGCGATTATAATCAGGGATGTTCAAGAGGGCAGAATTGGAGGAGCGCAGACATCTCAGGGGGTTGTGGGGCTGGAGGCGATTATAGAGATAGGGAGGGGCGAGGCCATGGAGAGATTTGAAAATAAGAATGAGAATTTTGAAATCGAGGCATTGTTTAACCGGGAGCCAATTAGGTCAGCGAGCACAGAGGCGATGGGTGACTTGGTGCAAGTTAGGACACGAGCAGCCGAGTTTTAGATAACCTCAAGTTTACATGGATAGAACATGGGAGGCCAGCCAGGAGTGCATTGGAGTAGTCAAGTCTAGAGATAACAAAGGCATGGATGAGGGTTTCAGCAGGGAATGAGCTGAGGCAAGGGCAGAGACGGGCGATGTTAAGGAGGTGGAAATAGGCGGTCTTAGTTATGCTGCGGATATGTGGTCGAAAGCTCATTTCAGGGTCAAATATGACACCAAGGTTGCGAACAGTCTGGTTCAGCCTCAGACAGAAGTTGGGGAGAGGGATGGAGTCAGTGGCCAGGGAACGGAGTTTGTGGCGGGGACTGAAAACAATGACTTCAGTCTTCCCAATATTTAATCGGAGAAAATTTCTGCTCATCCAGAACTGGATGTCGGAAAAGGAGTCTGGCATTTCAGAGACTGTGGAGGGGTCGAGAGAAGTGTTGGTGAGGTAGAGCTGGGTGTCATCAGTGTACTTGTGGAAACTGATGCTGTGTTTTCGGATGATGTCGCCAAGAGGCAGCATGTAGATGAGAAATAGGAGCGGGCCAAGGATAGATCCTTGGGGGACACCAGAGGTAACGATGTGGGGGAGGGAAGAGAAGCCATGGCTGGTGATTCTCTGGCTACGATTAGATGGATTAGAATGGAACCAGGCGAGTGCAGTCCCACCCAGCTGGACGGTGGTGAAGAGGCATTGGAGGAGGATGGAATGGTCAACCGTGTTAAAGGCTGCAGACAGGTCAAGAAAGATGAGGAGTGATAGTTTGCCTTTCTCTCATCACGAAGGGTGTGATTTCGGTAGTTTTACATTTTCCCCAAACAGTCTGTCTCCCACTGCCAGAACAGGGTGATAGAGGCCAGTGGGAATGGAGACTGATTTAAGTCATATTGCTCAGGGAGGCAAATTGTTCAATAAACAATTGTGATTATACAGCACTATGACTTTTACTAAAGGGCACAAGTAAATTCTGCTGTTATTTGCATAAATCTGACTCACACTAATGAAGGAATACTTCACATACGCTCTTTAGTAAGAATTCCATAATCATTGTTATAGAACAACTTCACTCATGCTGGGCAGCACAGGTTAAGGTGAACCTCCATTTGGTGCAATTCTTCCTCTCTCTGTGTTGTGTTAGTGAGAGAGACTGAATGATGAACGAGAGCTTTAGCCACTTTATTCACTGGCTAAACTATGTGTTACACTCACAATTACATCGAATTTACAGCACAGCTTATGCTCCATACCAGCCTCCTTCCACCTACCAACATATCCTTTGATTCCTTTCTCCCTCATGTCATCATCATAGGCAGTCCCTCTGAAATCGAGGCTTGCTTCCACTCTAAAAGTGAATTCTCAGGTGACTGAACAGACCAATATGGGAGTTACAGTCCCTGCCACAGATGGAAAGGGTGGGGAGTCTGGTTTGCCGCGTGCTCCTTCCGCTGCCTGCGCTTGTTTTCTGCATGCTCTCGGCGACGAGACTCGAGGTGCTCAGCGCCCTCCTGGATGCTCTTCCTCCACTTAGGGCGGTCTTGGGCAAGGGACTCCCGAGTCTAGCTTCTATGCTATTCGCTGCAACTACTCCTTGTGGTAGTGAGTTCCACATTCTAACCATTCTCTTTGGTAAAGAAGTTTCTCCTGAATTCTCTTCTGGATTTATTAGTGAGTAGCCTTTATTTATGACCACGAGTTGTGGTCTCCTCCCCCCCTGCCTCGCCCTCCAGTGGAAACATCTTCTCTATGTCTACCCTATCAACCCCTTTCATAATTACATCAGGTCACCTCTCCGTCTTCTGTTTTCTAGAGGAAAGAGCCCCAGCCTGTTCAACCTCTCAGTTCTGGCATCATCCTTGTAAATCTTCTTTGCACCCTCTCCGCTGGTTGGGGAGTCTAGGACGAGGGGCATAGTCTAAAGATTAGAGCTAGACCTTTCAGGAGTGAAATTAGGAAACACTTCTACACACAAAGGGTGATAGAAGTTTGGAACTCTCTTCCGCAAATGACAATTAACGCTAGATCAATTGTTCATTTTAAATCTGTGATTGATAGATTTTTATTAACCAAAGGTATTAAGCGATTATCGGCCAAAGGAAGTGTTGTGTAGGCATGCCTGTTCACTGTGTGATGTCTGTAACACTGTCATGCAACACTGAATGTACCCTTGTACTGTACACACCTTACCGGTACACTAGAGGGTGCTGTTGCTGGAGACCCAGGGGTTGCCTGCACACGGCTGGTAACCCAGTATAAAAAGGAATACACAGCTTGTTGTCAGACTCAGGAGCTGCTAATAAAAGACTGCAGGTCTGCACAGTTTAAGTACCATACCCTGCCTCGTGGAGTCATTACCAAAGGTGCCTACATACACTACAGGAAGTATATGGAGTTAGGCCACAGATCAGCCCTGATCTCATTGAATGGCGGAGCAGGCTCGAGGGGCTGAATGGCCTTCTCCTGCTCCTACGTTCCTTTGCATCTAGGGTCTGTACAAGGACCGATTTATTTTTATGGATCATTCCATTTTTGGTCTTTCTTGTAGCTCTTTCATCACTGACGTTTACGTCATCGCAGCTCTCCATTACCTATTGGAAGGATTGACGATTTCTGCACAGTTCCACATTATAGCACATAGGGGCTTTTGCTACCACACTATACTGCCACAGTTAGAAGCAGCAAGTGAAAAGAAAACATAGAAACATAGAAAATAGGTGCAGGAGTAGGCCATTTGGCCCTTCAAGCCTGCACCACCATTCAATGTGATCATGACTCATCATGCAACTTCAGTACCCCATTCCTGGTTTCTCTCCATACCCCCTGATCCCTTTAGCCGTCGGGCCACATCTAACTCCCTTTTGAATATATCTAACGAACTGGCCTCAACAACTTTCTGTGGTAGAGAATTCCACATGCTCACAACTCTGAGTGTTTTACTGAGAAACTATATTTCAGAAGTAATACAACGGCTGGGATGGCCTGAAGATGTGAAAGATACAAGTGCAACTTTCCTATTTACTACAAAAACAACTTGCATTTATATAGCACCTTGAACGTCGTAAAACATCCCAAGGGCTTCACTGGAGCGTAATCAACAACATTTGACACCGAGCCACATCGAGATATTGGGACTGGTCGCCGATCCCAAAAAGATAGAATTTTACAGAGAGGGGCCGAGGAAGGCTAGAGAGAAAAAGAGGGGGGAAAGGGGAAATAGAAGGGACGGGCTTGGGTCTGGAGCGGCATGCAATCCACAGCCCTGCCCCTCTCAGTTATCACACAGCCTTTTCCTGCTGAACAATCCCACCTGGCGACAGGGGGAGTTTGGAATTTATGCGAGTGCACCTGTACAAGAGGAAGCAAGTGATAAAATGCTGATGCAGCAAGTATGGCCAAGAGCGATGCAAGCAAGTGGCACAGTCACCCTGCCTCCTGCACCGTGGCTGGCTCAGGGAGAGCGCAGATTTGGATTCAAATACAGGCAAGGAACTGCAGCCGCTACCGCGACAGCACACGGTAAGTACCCCCAATGGCTGGGCAAGTTTAACACAGGTGAGGGGAAGCAGACTTGCCAGTGTTTTAGTCACTCTGTCCGACGGAACCAACACGTAATGCGAGTCTCTATCTCTGGGTTTACAAAGCAGCACCTGGTGGAATAGCAGAAGTGCAAATGACAGCACGTTCCTCAGGTGAGGACCACCTGGAGGTGCTCGATGATTTGATGGGGACTGGCAATGTGAAATATCAGACTGTCACAGCTGGCCAAAAACGGGATTATCCTGCCTCAAAAGAAAGACTTGCATGTATATAGCGCCTTACACAACCACCGGACGTCTCATAGCAATTTACAGCCAATTAGGTACTTTTGGAGTGTAGTCACTGTTGTAATATAAGGAAATGGGGCAGCCAATTTGCGCACAGTAAGCTCCCACAAACAGCAGTTTGATCGGAGTTATTTACAATTCTGGAGATACAAGAGGGTATTAAATACTTTACATTAACATATTGCCGTTACCGTTAAAAATAAAACCGATCCTGCTGGAAAGAGAAAAGACAGGTTAATATTTCGGGTGCATCAGGCACTCCGCAGTCCTTTTCTTCCGGTTATAGTTAGGATCTGCTTTAAATGGCCAATGCACGATAGTTTTTGCTGCATTTCTCTATCCCACCCTTCATTTTATTCCTTGCTCTGTCCGGGCTCACTCACACAGTTTGCAGACTCAGGGTCCTGGGTGACATCTCTTTGCAGGTGGTTCAACAAGAAAAGGCTTGAAGCTGTGGAGTGCTTTGCGTCATGGTAAGAGATGCCACCTAGTGGTAGCACCGATGGCTGCCCCCAATCTCTGAACAGACCCATAATATCCAATATTGGGTAGACAATGGCTCAGAATTTGCTGGAGCACGGCGCCTTGTGGGGCAAGTTGGCTTTTTTTCCCTTACCATTCAGCTCCAATTAATTTTTTGCCACAAATTGCTGGACGTGAGAGTCAACAGTGAGAGTGTCATCATCACAGGCAGTCCCTCGAAATCGAGGAGCACTTGCTTCCACTCTAAAAGTGAGTTTATCAGGTCCAATACGGGAATTACAGTCTCTGTCACAGGTGGGACAGACAATGGTTGAAGAAAAGGGTGGGCAGGGAGTTTGGTTTGCCACACGCTCCTTCCACTGGCCTGCGCTTGATTTCTGCATGCTCTCGCCGTTGAGACTCGAGGTGCTCAGCGCCCTCCCGGATGCACTTCCTCCAATTAGGGCGGTCTTGGGCCAGGGACTCCCAGGTGTTGGTGGGGATGTTGCACTTTATCAAGGAGGCTTTGAGGGTGTCCTTGAAGCGTTTCCTCTGCCCACGGGAGAACTGGGACCTCAGTGAGCGACGGGACCAACGGTCACTCAATGAGATTTCAGAATTGAGAAAGAACCAGCGAACAACAGATGGTTAAAGAGGAGATTAATGCAATAGTTAGGAAAGACATTAGCTTGGATGATGTGGAATCTATATGGGTAGAGCTGCAGAACACTAAAGGGCAAAAAACATTAGTGGTAGTTGTGTACAGACCTCCAAACAGTAGTAGTGATGTTGGGGAGGGCATCAAACAGGAAATTAGGAGTGCATGCAATAAAGGTGCAGCAGTTATAATGGGTGACTTTAATATGCACATAGATTGGGCTAGCCAAACTGGAAGCAATACGGTGGAGGAGGATTTCCTGGAGTGCATAAGGGATGGTTTTCTAGACCAATATGTCGAGGAACCAACTAGGGGGGAGGCCATCTTAGACTGGGTGTTGTGTAATGAGAGAGGATTAATTAACAATCTTATTGTGCGAGGCCCCTTGGGGAAGAGTGACCATAATATGGTGGAATTCTGCATTAGGATGGAGAATGAAACAGTTAATTCAGAGACCATGGTCCAGAACTTAAAGAAGGGTAACTTTGAAGGTATGAGGCGTGAATTGGCTAAGATAGATTGGCGAATGATACTTAAGGGGTTGACTGTGGATGGGCAATGGCAGACATTTAGAGACCGCATGGATGAATTACAACAATTGTACATTCCTGTCTGGCGTAAAAATAAAAAAGGGAAGGTGGCTCAACCGTGGCTATCTAGGGAAATCAGGGATATTATTAAAGCCAAGGAAGTGGCATACAAATTGGCCAGAAATAGCAGCGAACCTGGGGACTGGGAGAAATTTAGAACTCAGCAGAGGAGGACAAAGGGTTTGATTAGGGCAGGGAAAATGGAGTACGAGAAGAAGCTTGCAGGGAACATTAAGGCAGATTGCAAAAGTTTCTATAGGTATGTAAAGAGAAAAAGGTTAGTAAAGACAAATGTAGGTCCCCTGCAGTCAGAATCAGGGGAAGTCATAACGGGGAACAAAGAAATGGCAGACCAATTGAACAAGTACTTTGGTTCAGTATTCACTAAGGAGGACACAAACAACCTTCCGGATATAAAAGGGGTCAGAGGGTCTAGTAAGGAGGAGGAACTGAGGGAAATCTTTATTAGTCGGGAAATTGTGTTGGGAAAATTGATGGGATTGAAGGCCGATAAATCCCCAGGGCCTGATGGACTGCATCCCAGAGTACTTAAGGAGGTGGCCTTGGAAATAGCGGATGCATTGACAGTCATTTTCCAACATTCCATTGACTCTGGATCAGTTCCTATCGAGTGGAGGGTAGCCAATGTAACCCCACTTTTTAAAAAAGGAGGGAGAGAGAAAGCAGGGAATTATAGACCGGTCAGCCTGACTTCAGTAGTGGGTAAAATGATGGAATCAATTATTAAGGATGTCATAGCAGCGCATTTGGAAAATGGTGACATGATAGGTCCAAGTCAGCATGGATTTGTGAAGGGGAGATCATGCTTGACAAATCTTCTGGAATTTTTTGAGGATGTTTCCAGTAAAGTGGACAAAGGAGAACCAGTTGATGTGATATATTTGGACTTTCAGAAGGCTTTCGACAAGGTCCCGCACAGGAGATTAATGTGCAAAGTTAAAGCACATGGGATTGGGGGTAGTGTGCTGACGTGGATTGAGAACTGGTTGTCAGACAGGAAGCAAAGAGTAGGAGTAAATGGGGACTTTTCAGAATGGCAGGCAGTGACTAGTGGGGTACCGCAAGGTTCTGTGCTGGGGCCCCAGCTGTTTACATTGTACATTAATGATTTAGACGAGGGGATTAAATGTAGTATCTCCAAATTTGCGGATGACACTAAGTTGGGTGGCAGTGTGAGCTGCGAGGAGGATGCTATGAGGCTGCAGAGTGACTTGGATAGGTTAGGTGAGTGGGCAAATGTGTGGCAGATGAAGTATAATGTGGATAAATGTGAGGTTATCCACTTTGGTGGTAAAAACAGAGAGACAGACTATTATCTAAATGGTGACAGATTAGGAAGGGGGAAGGTGCAGCGAGACCTGGGTGTCATGGTACATCAGTCATTGAAGGTTGGCATGCAGGTACAGCAGGCGGTTAAGAAAGCAAGTGGCATGTTGGCCTTCATAGCGAGGGGATTTGAGTACAGGGGCAGGGAGGTGTTGCTACAGTTGTATAGGGCCTTGGTGAGGCCACACCTGGAGTATTGTGTACAGTTTTGGTCTCCTAACTTGAGGAAGGACGTTCTTGCTATTGAGGAAGTGCAGCGAAGATTCACCAGACTGATTCCCGGGATGGTGGGACTGACCTATCAAGAAAGACTGGATCAACTGGGCTTGTATTCACTGGAGTTCAGAAGAGTGAGAGGGGACCTCATAGAAACGTTTAAAATTCTGACGGGTTTGGACAGGTTGGATGCAGGAAGAATGTTCCCAATGTTGGGGAAGTCCAGAACCAGGGGTCACAGTCTAAGGATAAGGGATAAGCCATTTAGAACCGAGATGAAGAGAAACTTCTTCACCCAGAGAGTGGTGAACCTGTGGAATTCTCTACCACAGAAAGTAGTTGAGGCCAATTCACTAAATATATTCAAAAGGGAGTTAGATGAAGTCCTTACTACTCGGGGGATCAAGGGGTATGGTGAGAAAGCAGGAAGGGGGTACTGAAGTTTCATGTTGAATGGCCTGCTCCTGCACCTATTTTCTATGTTTCTATGTTTCTATGAAACGGTGAATTCGATTCAAATTCGATACAGAGAGAGAAATAAAGAGAGGGAAAGAAAGATTGGATTGAGAGTGAGAGAGAGAGAGAGACAGAAAGGAAAAGCAAGAAAAAGTGTCATTTAACCCTTCTGGATCAATTTACAACCTGCAGGAGTGAGAACTCACAGATTGAATTGTTCCCTTCTGGGCCTCCGAGGTTGTGCGGCATTGCAGGAACAGATATCTAGTCATTAAAAGGATCCTTATGTCGGCGAGTTCAATTGGTTTTAATAGCGCAAATGCAGCAATTTGTAGAGATTTGCAACTCACGCCTATCCCTTTCTCGCCACGAATTGCTGTTTTTTATATGCTAAGAACACTATGAAGTCACCATAATTTACCAGCATATAAAGCTAATATAATTAATGGTGGAGAATAAGGTGAGCTTGTGCTGGAATAAGCATGCACGAGCCACCTCCCACCCCTCTTCATCTCACCCCATCAACATATCCTTCCAATCCTTTCTCCCTCGTGTGTTTATCTAGCTTCCTCTTGAATACATCTACACTGCTCTGCTCAACCACTCCCTGTGGCAGCAAGTTCCACATTCTCACCACTCTGAGTAAAGACATTTCTACTGAATTCCCCATTGGATTTATTGGTGACTATCTTATATTGATGGCCCCCTAGTTCTGGTCTGGCTCGCAAGTGGAAACATCTTCTCTACGTCTAACCTAGCTAACATAATGTTAAAGTCCTCCAGCAGGTCACTCCCTCAGCCTTCTCCTTTCTAGAGAACAGAGCCCCAGCCTGTGGTTTTCGTTCCTGTTGAGGTCCTCCAACGTGCTGCGCACGCATTCATCTGGAAATCTCGATGTTTCTGCTTTTTTTCATCGAGCCCATGAGACCCGAAGACCCGCTCTGTATCCTGGCATTTTCTCCCAGGCCCGGTCCGTATTCCCGGCATTTTCCCCCGGGCCCGCTCTGTATCCTGGCATTTTCCCCAGGCCTGGTCCGCATCCTGGCATTTTCCCCAGGCCCACTCGGTATTCCTGGTATTTCCTCCAGGCCTGGTCCGTATTCCCGGCATTTTTCCCCAGGCCCGCTCCGTATTCCTGGCATTTTTCCCCAGGCCCTGTGAGTCCCAAAGCGAACAACCAACAAAACACAGAATGCGCATGCGCACCTACTTCCGGTTCATGGGCAGCAGTCGCTACCTATTTAATAATACAATAGCACCTTTCATTTCAAAACAACAAAGCACTTTGCACAAGGAAGTGGAGTAATTGTTATGCAGGCAAATGTAGAGCAAACCATATAACGTGGACGAGATCCACCATCTTCTGACACCTGGATAAGGAGACAGGAAGCTCATGGTTTGAATGCAGACATTTAGAATCATAGAAATTTATGGCATAAAAGGAGGCCATTTGGCCCATCATGTCCATGCCGACTGAAAAAGAGCTATCCAGCCTAATCCCACTTTCCAGCTCTTTCCCCGTGGCCCTGCAGATTGCATATCCAAGCACTGTCAAGGCAGTGAGTTCCAGACTCCCACCCCCCACTGGGTGAGAAAAGTTCTTTTCAACTCCCCTCTAAACTTCTTACCAGTTACTTGAAATCTGTGGCCCCTGGTTATTGAATCATTTGCTTTGCTGATGATGAAAGATTCCTCAAACATGCATGCCCCCGTCATAACCTTAATAATTAAAAGATCCATATCATGAAACACAGCAATAGAAAGAAAGACTTGCATTTCTATAGCGCCTTTCATGACCTCAAGGCATCCCAAAGCACTTTACAGTCAATGAAGTACATTTTGGTGTGCAATCACTGTTGTAATGTAGGCTAATGCAGTGGAGCCTGGTCTTCAGTCATCTTGGATGCCCTTGCCACTGAACCAAGACCTATCTCTGTCAAGCCCGTGTGGTGGCTGGTGTGCAACGGCCACCCCACGTTAAAAGAACTCACGCACAGGCATCTTCCACCGCTTAAAATGAAGTTCGGGACCTGGAACGTCAGGACCCTCATGGACAATCCCAACAGCGACAGACCGGAACGCCGCACTGCCATCATTGTCCGGGAACTCAGACATTTTGATGTAGACGTCGCCACCCGAAGCGAGACCCGGCAGGCAGGGGAAGGCCAGCTCAGGGAACAAGGTGGTGGTTACACCTTCTTCTGGAAAGGTAAACCAGAAGCAGAATGCCGCCTCCATGGGATGGGCTTCGCCATAAAAAACAAGCTAGTTGGTCGTCTCAGAGACTCCCCCTGCAGGATAAACGGACTCCTCATGATCCTTCGGCTCAGCCTAACCCTGAACCAATGCGCTACGGGCATCTGGCACTGGAACCTACAGACGAGACCAAAGAGGAATTCTACTCCAGCCTTGAACAATCCCTGTCCCGAGTCCCAACGGGCGACAAACTGATCCTCCTTGGAAACTTTAATGCCAGAGTTGGAAAGGACATAGACCTCTGGGGAGGTGTGATCGACAGAGAGGGCATAAGGAAAACCAACTCCAATGGTAACCTCCTCCTGACGAAATGCTTAGAACATGGTCTTGTCATAACCAACACCTTATTCCATCAGAGAGACAAGTGCAAGGCATCATGGCAACATTGTCGATCTAAGCATTGGTATCTGTTAGACTACATCATTGCCCGAGCGAGGGACCGCAAGGAGATGCGCATCACCCGCGCATGACAGGAGCTGATGACTGCTGGAAGGACCACTGCCTAATCCACTTGGTGATATCCATGAATGTTGCCCAAAAACAGCGGCGGCAACAGAAATGATGCCACAGGAAAATCAACAATGGAGCACTCAAAGACCCTGCTAAGAAAGTACTATTCAGCCAGCGCCTCACTACCAACCTGGGATGCAGAGTGCCCACAGTGCCTGGTCTGCCCTCAAGGCCTCCATAATTAGCACCTGTGAGGAGACGCTCGGTCACTCGACCAGGGAACACCAAGACTGGTTCAATGAGAACGACCAGGAGATCCAGGAGCTAATATGCCGCAAGCGCAAGGCATTCTTGGACTGGAAACAGCAACACAACTCGAGAGCAAGAAAGCAGATCTACAGACGTCTGAAGGCCAAGGTCCAACCAAAAACTCGCGACCTAAGAACAGATAGTGGGTGGAGAAAGCGCAGGAGATCCAGCAACTAGCCGACAACCACGACGTGCATGGATTCTTCAGTCAAAACCACCTACGGCCCAAGCACCCAAGGTCCTACCCCACTGCGGTCCAAGAACGGAGAAGTTCTCATCAAGAACAGAGAGGCAGTCAGTGCCGCTGAAACGAGCACTTTGAGAATCTCCTTAAACGAGACACTGTCTTCGATGTGAGTATCCTCGACATGCTACCCACCACCACCTCAACACCACCTCAGCCTGGCATGAGGTTGGAAAGGCCATCCGTCAGCTCAAGAACAACAAGGCATCAGGAGCGGATGGAATCCCCGCCGAGGCACTAAAGCGTGGCGGAGAAGCACTACTGGCACGAATACATGAACTAATTTCTCTGATCTGGAAGGATGGAAGGAGGAGAGCATGCCAGGGGATCTCAGAGGCGCCGTAATCGTGACCATCTTCAAGAAAGGGGATAAGTCTGATTGCAGTAACTGCAGAGGAATTTCCCTGCTGTCTACCGCTGGGAAAGTTATCGCAAGAATCCTCTTCAACCGCCTTCTCCCTGTGGCAGAAGAGCTCCTCCCAGAGTCGCAATGCGGATTCCGCCCACTAAGGGGCACAACGGACATGATCGTCACTGCGCGACAAATTCAAGAGAAATGCAGGGAACAACACCAACCCTCTGTACATGGCCTTCTTTGACCTGACAAAGGCCTTTGACGCTGTCAACTGTGAGGGATTATGGAGTGTCCTCTTCAAATTCGGCTGCCCTCAAAAGTTTGTCAGCATCCTCCGCCTGCTTCATAATGACATGCAGGCCGTGATCCTGACCAACGGATCCACCACAGACCCAATTCATGTACGAACTAGGGTGAAGCAAGGCTGTGTCATTGCACCAACGCTCTTCTCAATCTTCCTTGCTGCAATGCTACATCTCACCGTCAGTAAGCTTCCCACTGGAGTGGACATAACCTATAGAACAAACAGGAAACTTCAACCTGCGTTGCCATGAGACCAGATCCAAGGTCGTGCCATCCTCTGTCATCGAATTACAACATGCAGATGACGCTTGTGTCTGCGCTCACTCGGCGGACGAGCTCCAAGCCACCGTCAACACGTTCACCGTAGCGTATGAGAGCATGGGCCTTACACTAAACATCCGTAAAACAAAGGTGCTCTATCAACCTGCCCCCGCTACGCAGCATTATCAAAATCCACGATGAGGCCTTGGACAATGTGGACCATTTTCCATACCTCGGGAGCCTACTGTCAACATCATCATAGGCAGTCCCTCGTAATCGAGGAGTTCTTGCTTCCACTCCCAAAGTGAGTTCTTTGATGGCTGAACAGTCCGATACAAGAGCCACAGACCCTGTTACTTCGTCGAGGGAAGGGGTGGGTGGGGCTGGTTTGCCGCGCGCGCCTTCCGCTGCCTGCGCTTGGTCTCTTCATGCTCTTTGCGTTGAGACTCAAAGAGCTCAACGCCCTCCCGGATGGACTTTCTCCACCTCGGGCGGTCTGCGGCCAGGGTCTCCCAGGTGTCAGTGGTGATGTCGCACTTTACCAGCGAGGCTTTGAGGGTGTCCGTATAACGTGTCCGCTGTCCTCCTTTGGCTCGTTTACCATGAAGGAGCTCCGCATAAAGCATTTGCTTAGGGAGTCTCGTATCTGGCATGCGTACTATGTGGCCTGCCCAGCGAAGCTGATCGAGTGTGGTCAGTGCTTCAATACTGGGGATGTTAGCCTGGTCGAGGACACTGATGTTGGTGCGCCTGTCCTCCCAGGGGATTTGCAGGATCTTGCGAAGACATCGTTGGTGATATATCTCCAGCGACTTGAGGTGCCTTCAATACATCGTCCATGCCTCAGATGCATACAGGAGGGCGGGTGTTACTACAGCCCTGTAGACCATGAGTTTGGTGGTAGATTTGAGGGCCTGGTCTTCAAACACTCTTTTCCTCAGATGGCCGAAGGCTGCACTGGCACACTGGAGGCGATGCTGAATCTCCGCATCAATGTCTGCCTTTGTTGATAAGAGGCTCCCGAGATATGAAAAATGGTCCACGTTGTCCAGGGCCGCGCCGTGGATCTTGATGATTGGAGGGCAGTGCTGTGTGGCGGTGACAGGCTGGTGGAGGACCTTTGTCTTACGGATGTTAAGCGTAAGGCCCATGCTTTCATATGCCTCAGTGAATACATTGACTATATCCTGGAATTCAGCCTCTGAATATGCACAGACGCAGGCGTCGTCCGCATACTGCAGCTCAATGACAGAGGTTGGGGTGATCTTGGATCTGGCCTGGAGGCGGCGTAGCTTAAACAGCTTCCCACTGGTTCTATAGTTTAGTTCTACTCCAGCGGGGAGCTTGTTGATTGTGAGGTGGAGCATTGTGGCGAGGAAGATTGAGCAGAGGGTTGAAGCGATAACGCAGCCCTGTTTGACCCTGATCCGGACGTGGATTGGGTCTGTAATGGATCCGTTGGTAAGGATCACGGCCTGCATGTCATCGTGAAGCAGGTGAAGGATGTTGACAAACTTTTGAGGGCATCCGAAACGGAGGAGGACGCTCCATAGACCCTCATGGTTGACAGTGTCAAAGGCCTGTGTAAGATCGAAAAAGGCCATGTATAAGAGCTGGCACTGCTCCCTGCATTTTTCCTGCAACTGGCATGCTGCAAAGATCATGTCTGTTGTGCCCGGTAGGGGATGAAATCCGCATTGTGATTCTGGGAGGAGCTCCTCGGCCACAGGGAGAAGACGATTGAGGAGAACTCGAGCAACAAATTTCCCAGTGGCTGAAAGGACAGACGTCGATGATGAGATCCAACACCGCCTTCAGTGTGCCAGTGCAGCCTTCGGTCGCCTGAGGAAGACAATGTTTGAAGACCAGGACCTCAAACCCGGAACCAAGCTCATGGTCAACAGAGCAATTGTGATACCCGCCCTCCTATATGCTTCTGAGACATGGACTATATACAGCCGGCACATCAAAGCACTGGAGAAGTACCACCAACATTGCATCCGGAAGATCCTGCAAATCCATTGGCGGGATAAGCACGCCAACGTCAGTGTTCTCGCTCAGGCCAATATCCCCAGCATCGAAGCATTGACCACGCTCGATCAGCTCCGATGGACTGGCAACATCGTCCGCATGCCGGATACGAGACTCCCAAAACAAGCGCTCTAGTCGGAGCTACGACACGGCAAATGAGCCCCAGGTGGGCAGAGGAAATGCTTCAAGGACACACTCAAGGCCTCCTTGATAAACATAGAAACATAGAAAATAGGTGCAGGAGTAGGTCATTTGGCCCTTTAAGCCTGCACTGCCATTCAATAAGATCATGGGTGATCATTCCCTCAGTACCCCTTTCCTGCTTTCTCTCCATACCCCTTGATCGCTTTAGCCGTAAGAGCCATATCTAACTCCCTCTTGAATATATCCAATGAACTGGCATCAACAACTCCCTGCGGCAGGGAATTCCACAGGTTAACAATTCACTCAAAGAAGTTTCTCCTCATCTCAGTCCTAAATGGCCTACCCCTTATCCTAAGACTATGTCCCCTGGTTCTGGACTTCCCCAACATCGGGGACATTCTTCCCGCATCTAATCTGTCCAGTCCCATCAGAATCTTATACGTTTCTATGAGATCCCCTCTCATCCTTCTAAACTCCAGTGAATAAAGGGCCAGTTGATCCAGTCTCTCCTCATATGTCAGTCTAGCCATCCCTGGAATCAGTCTGGTGAACCTTCGCTGCACTCCCTCAATAGCAAGAACATCCTTCCTCAGATTAGGAGACCAAAACTGAACACAATATTCCAGGTGAGGTCTCACCAAGGCCCTGTATAACTGCAGTAAGACCTCCCTGCTCCTATACTCAAATCCCCTAGCTATGAAGGCCAACATACCATTTGCCTTCTTCACCGCCTGCTGTACCTGCATGCCAACTTTCAATGACTGATGAACCATGACACCCAGGTCTCGTTGCATCTCCCCTTTTCCTAATCTGTCGCCATTCAGATAATATTCTGCCTTCGTGTTTTTGCCCCCAAAATGGATAACCTCACATTTATCCACATTATACTGCATCTGCCATGCATTTGCCCACTCACCTAACCTGTCCAAGTCACCCTGCAGCCTCTTAGCGTCCCCCTCACAGCACACACCACCACCCAGTTTAGTGTCATCTGCAAACTTGGAGCTATTACACTCAATTCTTTCATCTAAATCATTAATGTATATTGTAAAGAGCTGGGGTCCCAGCACTGAGCCCTGCGGCACTCCACAAGTCACTGCCTGCCATTCTGAAAAGGACCGGTTTATCACGACTCTCTGCTTCCTGTCTGCCAACCAGTTCTCTATCCACGTCAATACATTATCCCCAATAGAAACATAGAAACATAGAAAATAGGTGCAGGAGTAGGCCATTCGGCCCTTCGAGCCTGCACCGCCATTCAATGAGTTCATGGCTGAACATGCAACTTCAGTACCCCATTCCTGCTTTCTCACCATACTCCTTGATCCCCCTAGTAGTAAGGACTACATCTAAGTCCTTTTTGAATACCATGTGCTTTGATTTTGCACACCAATCTCTTGTGTGGGACCTTGTCAAAAGCCTTTTGAAATTCCAAATACACCACATCCACTGGTTCTCCCTTGTCCACTCTACTAGTTACATCCTCAAAAAATTCCAGAAGATTTGTCAAGCATGATTTCCCCTTCACAAATCCATGCTGACTTGGACCGATCCTGTCACTGCTTTCCAAATGCGCTGCTATTTCATCCTTAATGATTGATTCCAACATTTTCCCCACTACTGATGTCAGTCTAACCGGTCTATAATTACCCGTTTTCTCTCTCCCTCCTTTTTTAAAAAGTGGTGTTACATTAGCTACCCTCCCGTCCATTGGAACTGATCCAGAGTCGATAGACTGTTGGAAAATGATCACCAATGCATCCACTATTTCTAGGGCCACTTCCTTGAGCACTCTGGGATGCAGACTATCAGGCCTCGGGGATTTATCGGCCTTCAATCCCATCAATTTCCCTAACACAATTTCCCGCCTAATAAGGATATTCTTCAGTTCCTCCTTTTCACTAGACCCACTGTCCCTTAGTACATCCGAAAGGTTATTTGTGTCTTCCTTCGTGAAGACAAAACCGAAGTATTTGTTCAATTGGTCTGCCATTTCTTTGTTCCCCATTATAAATTCACCTGAATCTGACTGCAAGGGACCTACGTTTGTCTTCACTAATCTTTTTCTCTTCACATATTTATAGAAGCTTTTGCAGTCAGTTTTTATGTTCCCTGCAAGCTTCCTCTCGTACTCTATTTTCCCCCTCTTAATTAAACCCTTAGTCCTCCTCTTTTGAATTCTAAATTTCTCCCAGTCCTCAGGTTTGTTGCTTTTTCTAGCAAATTTATATGCCTCTTCCTTTGTTTCACAATCCTTAATTTCCCTTGTTAGCCACGGTTGAGCCACCTTCCCCGTTTTATTTTTTCTCCAGACAGGGATGTACAATTGCTGAAGTTCATCCATGTGATCTTTAAATGTTTGCCATTGCTTATCCACCATCAAACTTTAAGTATCCTTTGCCAGTCTATTCTAGCCAATTCACGCCTCGAAGTTACCTTTCCTTAAGTTCAGAACCCTAGTTTCCGAATTAACTGTGTCACTCTCCATCTTAATAAAGAATACTATCATATTATGGTCACTCTTCCACAAGGGGCCTCGCACAACAAGATTGTTAATTAGTCCCTTCTCATTACACATCACCCAGTCTAGGATGGCCAGCTCTCTAGTTGGTTCCTCGACATATTGGTCTAGAAAACCATCCCTAATACACTCCAGGAAATCCTCCTCCATCGCATTGCTACCAGTTTGGTTAGCCCAATCAATATGTAGATTAAAGTCGCCCATGATAACTGCTGTATCTTTATTGCACACATCCCTTATTTCTTGTTTGATGCTGTCCGCAACCTCACTACTACTGTTTGGTGGTCTGTACACAACTCCCACTCGCGTTTTCTGCCCTTTGGTATTCCACAGCTCCACCCATACCGATTCCACATCATCCAGGCTAATGTCCCTCCTTACTATTGCATTAATTTCCTCTTTAACCAGCAACGCCACTCCGCCTCCTTTTCCTCTCTGTCTATCCTTCCTAAATGTTGAATACCCCTGGATGTTGAGTTCCCAGCCTTGGTCCCCCCGGAACCATGTCTCCGTGATGCCAATTACATCATATCCGTTAACTGCTATCTGCGCAGTTAATTCGTCCACCTTATTCCGAATACTCCTCGCATTGAGGCGCAGAGCCTTCAGGCTTGTCTTTTTAACACACTTTGCCCCTTTAGAATTTTGCTGTAATGTGGCCCTTTTTATTTTTTGCTTTGTGTTTCTCTGCCCTCCACTTTTACTATTCTTCTTTCTATCTTTTGCTTCTGTCTCCATTTTATTTCCCTCTGTCTCCGTGCATAGGTTCCCATCCCCCTGCCATGTTAGTTTAACTCCTCCGCAACAGCACTAGCAAACACTCCTCCTAGGACATTGGTTCCGGTCCTGCGCAGGTGCAGACCGTCCGGTTTGTACTGGTCCCACCTCCCCCAGAACCGGTTCCAATGTCCCAGGAATTTGAATCCCTCCCTTCTGCACCACTCCTCAAGCCATGTATTCATCTGAGCTATCCTGCGATTCCTACTCTGACTAGCACGTGGCACTGGTAGCAATCCTGAGATTACTACTTTTGAGTACAACATCCCTACCAACACCTGGGAATCCCTGGCGCAAGATCGCTCAAAGTGGAAGAGAATAATCCAGGAAGGCGCCAAACACCTCAAGTCTCTTCGCTGGGAGCAAGCAGAGACCAAGCGCAAACAGTGGAAGGAGCGCTTGACAACCCAAGCACTTCACTCAACCGGCCCTTCAACCAACGTCCTTTCAACTACCATCTGCCCAACCTGTGACAGAGACTGTAATTCCCGCATCGGACTCATCAGTCACCTGAGAACCCATTTTTAGTGTGGAATCATCCTCAAC
This sequence comes from Pristiophorus japonicus, assembly GCF_044704955.1. Classification (NCBI taxonomy): domain Eukaryota; kingdom Metazoa; phylum Chordata; class Chondrichthyes; family Pristiophoridae; genus Pristiophorus; species Pristiophorus japonicus. The sequence goes on along the minus strand of NC_091998.1, from coordinate 59,427,036 downwards.
TCCGAGGGACTGCCTAAGAAGAAGAATGTAGGAATCGCAGCAGCCAATTTGCACACAGCAAGCTCCCACAAACAGCAATGTGATAATGACCAGATAATCTGTTTTTTAGTGATGTTGGTTGAGGGATAAATATTGGCCAGGACACCGGGGATAACTCCCCTGCTCTTCTTCGAAATAGTGCCATGGGACCTTTTACGTCCACTTGAGAGAGAGCAGACGTCTTAAGGTCGGTTTAACATCTCATCCGAAAGATGGCACCTCCGACAGTGCGGCACTCCCTCAGCACTGCACTGGAGTGTCAGCCTTGACTTTTGCGCTCAAATCTCAGGAGTGGGTCTTGAACCCACAATAGGTGGTTATGGGGCTATGGGGAGTGGGCAGGGAAGTGAACCTGAGTCTACGATCAGATCAGCCATGATCGTATTAAATGGCGGAGTAGGCTCGAGGGGCCGTATGGCCTACTCCTGCTCCTATTTCTTATGTTCTTATAGGTGGAATAAATTACTTATTTGATGTTGTTTTACCTCTTAGAAATTTCCAGACAGTCCACTCAAAACCCAGACCATCCAGTACACAAGGAACTCCATCAAATGCCATCAATATATGAAGTATGATTGTGTATTATAATCAGAGAATAATTGGAATTATTCATGTTCTGTTTTATCTGGAAATGGATTTTTTTTCTTCCTTCAGAAGCAGATTCAACTGTAATTAGTATTTAGGGTTTAGAAAAATAGATCTTTAACTGCACAGAGAGGAAAATACACTCCGCTTGTCTATTCTGCAGGTGATATCCGTAGTCGGCATTTTTAGTTCGGTTCTATTTATTCAGCTAGTGCAGATCAGGCAGCTCACATTTAACTGACAGCATTAGAGTTCGAAAAAGGATTTTTACAACCAAGAAGTTACAATTCCACCCCTGCCCTGATGACTCAGAGTACTTTTTGAAGTGTAGTAATGTGGGAAATGTGGCAGCCAATTTTCACACAGCAAGCTCCCACAAACAACAAAGTGAAAGTGCACCATCTGTTGTGGAAAGGAGTCATGAACATCGACAAGGTCTCAGGATCCGTCCCTCGTCTGTGCGGAATTACCCAATCCCAGCCAGAACAATGGTAGGAGCTACAATGCGCTCAAGCACCTCTGGGCTCGGCAGGGAGAAGTGTTCCTGCTTCTGGTCACTATCCAGTGACTCCTGCTAGAAATTGGATATTGGATGAAGATTTGTCCAAAGACACTCACTGTCCATAAACTTAAGTGCATTCAGAACTCGGCTGCCTGTGTCCTAATTAATACTGAGCACCCCAGTGCTCGTTGACCTACATTGGCTCCCGGTCCGGCAACACCTCGATTTAAAAATGTTCATTCTTGTTTTCGAATCCTTCCATGGCCTTGCCCCTCCCTATCTCTGTAATCTCCTCCAGCCCCAAAACCGTCAGATAGCTGCACTCCTCCAATTCAGGCCTCTTGAGCATCCCCAATTTTAAATCCACTATTGGTGGCCTTGCTTTCAGCTGCCGAAGGCTTAAGCTCTGGAATTCCCTCTCTAAACCTCGCCACCTCATTACCTCATTCTCCTCCTTTAAGACGCTCCTTCAAACCTATCTTTGACCACGCTTTTGCTCGCCTATCCCAATAGCTCCTTATGTGGTTTTATTATGTATGTCGGCACCTTGGTAATGACTCCACGAGACAGAGGTATGGTAATTAAACTATGTAGACTGTATTCCTTTATTTGCAGCTCCTCGAGTGAGGACACCAAGCTGTAAGCTCCCTTTTATACTGGGTTACCTGCAGTGTGACCCATAGTTCTCCAGCAGCAACACCCTCTGGTGTACAGGTAAGGTGTGTACAGTGTAAAGGTACATTCAGTATTACAGACATCATACAACAATACAAGCATGCATACATAACCGTTTGGTGTCAAATTTTGGTGGATTATGTGCCTTGGGATGTTTTTCTATATTAAAGGTGCCACATAAATGTAAGTTAGTGTTGTGGTCCCGGCACAAACATGCAGGACAAGCACCTGAGTGAAGCACCGGAGAGATGACCAGTGCTCATAGAACTGCAGCTCCAGTGTGAAGTAACATCGTGAGAAGAGAGAAAGTGAAGGGAAACAGGTGGGGGTAAATGTGTAGGGTGTTTCCTTCGCCTGTGCAGCCAGAGTACAAAATGAATTCAATTGGCAATGCTACTTAGAGTCAGAAGGATGGCTGATATAGCACAATCTTCAGAGGCTGGGACTGAGGCACTTTATTGGAGCAGAGCAAGGGAAATTTTACTCTGCATCAAACCCAGGGAGTGTGTTGCTGATGCTGGGCGGCCCAAATGCAAAATGTATTCCATTCCCCACTATTAACACTCCGGATAAGCACAGCATTTCACAAAGAAGTTTCTACCACATTCTGATTGACATTTTTCCAATTTTCTCGTACCTTCTTTGAAGTAGCTCTGTCCCATTTCTTTCTCAAATGTATCTCAACAGCTGGTAACTCCTGGAGACTGGAGCAGCAAATCCCAGGTCTACAAAACACTGCAGCTTCTGAGCAGGAAAAAAGCAGAGAGTGGCATGTATATCGAAATTATATGGAGTGGAAAATTATTTTTTCTCTTCGAGTTTTCTTCCTTTCCCTCCTGCACTGACAGTCACTGGAGTGCAGTCCTGCCTGGAGCCTTCTGCTACTTTGCCCAAGTGTCGAGTCTTCCTACGTGAGCCAAGAGAGCAACAGCCAGCAAGCTATAGAAACAGTCAGCAAACTGCCAATGAGCCTATTCATCATCATCATAGGCAGTCCCTCGAAATCGAGGAAGGCTTGCTTCCACTCTAAAAGTGAGTTCTCAGGTGACTGAACAGTCCAATACAGGAATTACAGTCTCTGTCACAGGTGGGGCAGACGCTGGTTGAAGGAAAGGGTGGGTGGGGAGTCTGGTTTGCCGCACGCTCCTTCCGCTGTCTGCGCTTGGTTTCTGCATATTCTCGGCGACGAGACTCGAGGTGCTCAGCGCCCTCCCGGATTCTCTTCCTCCACTTAAGGCGGTCTTGGGCTAGGGATTCCCAGGTGTCGGTGGGGATGTTGCACTTTATCAGGGAGGCTTTGAGGGTATCCTTGAAACATTTCCCCTGACCAGCTGGGGCTCGCTTGCCATGTAGGAGTTTCGAGTAGAGCGCTTGGGAGTCTCATGTCGGGCATGTGGACGATATGGACCGCCCAAAGGAGCTAATCGACTATGGTCAGTGTTTTTATGCTGGGGATGTTGACCTGAGTGAGATGACTTTGGTGCATCTATCATCCCAGTGGATTTGCAGGATCTTGCGGAGAAAGCGCTGGTGGTACTTCTCCAGCGCTTTGAGATTTGTTGATGCCAGTTCATTGGATATATTCAAGAGGGAGTTAGATATAGCCCTTACGGCTAAAGGGATCAAGGGGTATGGAGAGAAAGCAGGAATGGGGTACTGAGGTGAATGATCAGCCATGATCTTATTGAATGGTGGTGCAGGCTCGAAGGGCCTATTCCTGCAACTATTTTCTATGTTTCTATGTCTGCTGTATATAGTCCATGTCTCTGAGCCAATATAGGAGGGCAGGTATCACTACTGCCCTGTAGACCATAAGCTTGGTGCCAGATTTGAAGTCCTGTTCTTCAAACACTCTCTTCCTCATGCAACCAAAGGCTGCGCTGGCACACTGGAGGTGGTGTTGGACCTCGTCATTGATGTCTGACCTTGATGTGATAGTAGGCTCCCAAGGTATGGAAATTGGCCCATGTTGTCCAAAGCCACGCCGTGGATTTTGATGACTGGGGGGGAGGGGCAGTGCTGCGTGGTGGGGTCAGGTTGGTAGAGGACCTTTGTCTCACGGATGTTTAGTGGAAGGCCTATGCTTTTGTACACCTCAGGGAGAGTGTCGATGATGGCTTGGAGTTCTGCCTCTGAGTGCGCGCAGATGCAAGCGTTGTCCGTGTACTGTAGTTCGATGACAGAGGATGGGATGACCTTGGATCTAGCCTGGAGGTGGCGAAGGTTGAACAGGTTCCCATTGGTCTATAGTTTAGTTCCACTCCAGCACGGAGCTTGTTGAGAGTGAGATATAGCATTGCAGAAAGGAAGATCGAGAAGAGCATTGGTGCGATGACGCAGCCCTGTTTGACTCCGGTCCATACGTGGATTGGGTCTGTGGTGGATCCGTTAGTCAGGATCATGGTTTGCATGTCATCGTGGAGTAGGCAGAAGATGGTGACAAACTTTTGGGGGCAGCCGAAACGGCAGGAAAAACAGTCACAATCACTAAGGAGGTGGTACTCAGTAAGATAATGGGACTAAAGGCGGATAACTCCCCTGGATCTGATGGCTTGCATCCTAGGGTCTTAAGAGAAGTAGCAGCAGGGATAGTGGATGCATTGGTTGTAATTTACCAAAATTCCCTGGATTCTGGGGAGGCCCCAGGAGATTGGAAAACTGCAAATGTAACGCCCCTATTTAAAAAAGGAGGCATACAAAAAGCAGAAAACTATAGACCAGTTAGCCTAACATCTGTGGTTGGGAAAATGTTGGAGTCCATTATTAAAGAAGCAATAGCAGGATATTTGGAACAGCATAATTCAGTCAGGCAGAATGAGAATGGATTTATGAAGGGGAAATCATGTTTGACAAATTTGCTGGAATTCTTTGAGGATGTAACGAACAGGGTGGATAGAGGGGAACCAGTGACTGTGGTATATTTGGACTTTCAGAAGGCATTTGACAAGGTGCCACATAAAAGGTTACTGCACAAGATAAAAGTTCACGGGGTTGAAGGTAATATATTAGCATGAATAGAGCATTAGCTAACTAACAGAAAACAGAGTCAGGATAAATGGTTCATTCTCGGGTTGGCAATCAGTAACTAGTGGGGTACCGCAGGGATCAGTGCTGGGACCCCAACTATTTACAATCTATATTAATGACTTGGATGAAGGGACCGAGTGTAATGTAGCCAAGTTTGCTGATGATACAAAGATGGGAGGGAAAGCAATGTATGAGGAGGACACTGTACACTGTACATTAATGATTTAGACGAGGCGATTAAATGTAGTATCTCCAAATTTGCGGATGACACTAAGTTGGGTGGCAGTGTGAGCTGCAAGGAGGATTCTATGAGGCTGCAGAGCGACTTGGATAGGTTAGGTGAGTGGGCAAATGCATGGCAGATGAAGTATAATGTGGATAAATGTGAGGTTATCCACTTTGGTGGTAAAAACAGAGAGACAGACTATTATCTGAATGGTGACAGATTAGGAAAATGGGAGGTGCAAAGAGACCTGGGTGTCATGGTACATCAGTCATTGAAGGTTGGCATGCAGGTACAGCAGGCGGTTAAGAAAGCAAATGGCATGTTGGCCTTCATAGCGAGGGGATTTGAGTAGAAGGGCAGGGAGGTGTTGCTACAATTGTACAGGGCCTTGGTGAGGCCACACCTGGAGTATTGTGTACAGTTTTGGTCTCCTAACCTGAGGAAGGACATTCTTGCTATTGAGGGAGTGCAGCGAAGGTTCACCAGACTGATTCCCGGGATGGCGGGACTGACCTATCAAGAAAGACTGGATCAACTGGGCTTGTATTCACTGGAGTTCAGAAGAATGAGAGGGGACCTCATAGAAACGTTCAAAATTCTGACGGGGTTAGACAGGTTAGATGCAGGAAGAATGTTCCCAATGTTGGGGAAGTCCAGAACCAGGGGACACAGTCTAAGGATAAGGGGGAAGCCATTTAGGACCGAGATGAGGAGGAATTTCTTCACCCAGAGAGTGGTGAACCTGTGGAATTCTCTACCACAGAAAGTTGTTGAGGCCAATTCACTAAATATATTCAAAAAGGAGTTAGATGAAGTCTTTACTACTAGGGGAATCAAGGGGTATGGTGAGAAAGCAGGAATGGGGTACTGAAGTTGCATGTTCAGCCATTGAATGGCAGTGCAGGCTAGAAGGGCCGAATGGCCTACTCCTGCACCTATTTTCTATGTTTCTATGTTTCTAAAAGGACATAGACAGGCTAAGCGAGTGGGCAAAAATTTGGCAGATGGAGTATAATGTTAGAAAGTGTGAGGTCATGTACTTTGGCAGAAAAAAAATCGATGTGCAAGTTATTATTTAGTTGCAAAGTGCTGCAATACAGCTGGACCTGGGGGGGTTCTGGTGCATGAAACACAAAAGGTTAGTATGCAGGTACAGCAAGTGATCAGGAAGGCCAATGGAATCTTGGCCTTTATTGCAAAGGGGATGGAATATAAAAGCAGGGAAGTCTTGCTACAGCTATACAGCATATTGGTGAGGCCACACCTGGAATACTGCGTGCAGAGAAGGTTGATTCCGGAGATGAGGGGCTTGACTTATGAGGAAAGGTTGAGTAGCTTGCAATGCAGAAGAATGAGAGATGATCTTATCGAAACATGTAAGATTATGAGGGGGCTTGACAAGGGTGGATGCAAAGAGGATGTTTCCAATGATAGGGGAGACTAGAACTAGGGGGCATAATCTTAGAATGAGGGGCCGCCCATTTAAAACTAAGATGAGGAGGAATTCCTTCTCTCAGAGGGTTGTACATCTGTGGAATTCGCTGCCTCAGAGAGCTGTGGAAGCTGGGTCATTTAATAAATTTAAGATAGAGATAGACAGTTTCTTAACTGATAAGGGAATAAGGGGTTATGGGGAGCGGGCAGCAAAGTGGACCTGAGTCCATGATCGGAACAGCCATGATCGTATTAAATGGCGGAGCAGGCCAAGGGGCCATATGGCCTACTCCTGCTCCTATTTCCTATGTAATAACGGAGCGGATTAGACGGTGGTCCGTCCAGCAGTCAGCTGCTCCTGTCACGGCACAGGTGATGCGCACATCCTTATGGTCCCTCGCTTGGACGATGACATAGTCAATGCTTGGAGCGAGTGTGTTCCCATGATGCCTTGTACTTGTCCTTCTGTCGGAACAAGGTGTTGGTGATGACAAGGTCATGTTCTAGGCATTTTGTCAGGAGCAGGGTACCCCTCTCTGCTGATCATGCCTCCCCAGAGGTCTGTGTCCTTCCCGACTCTGGCGTTGAAGTCACCAAGGAGGATCAGCTTGTTGTCCATAGGGACTCGGGGCAGGGATTGATCAAGTTTGGAGTAGAATTCCTCTTTGGTCTCATCTGTTGCATTGAGTGTTGGAGCATACACGCCGATGACTGTAGCGCACTGGTTCCGGGCGAGGGTGAGCCGGAGAATCATGAGATGTTCGCTTATCCCGCAGGGGAGTCTCTGAGACGGTCCACCAGCTCATTCTTGATGGCAAAACCAACTCCATGGAGGCGGCATTCTTCTTCTGGTTTGCCTTTCCAGAAGGTGGTGCAACCACCACCTTGTTCTTTGAGCTGGCCTTCCCCTGCCCGTCGAGTCTCACTTAGTGCGGTGATGTCAACGTCAAAGTGTCTGAGTTCCCAGGCAATGATAGCAGTGCGACATTCCGGTCTGTCGCTGTTGGGGTTGTCCATGAAGGTCCTGACGTTCCAGGTCCCGAACTTCATTTTGCAGGATGGAAGATGCCTGTGCGTGAGTTCTTTTAACTTGGGAGGGCCGTTGCATGCCGGCTACCACACGGGCTTAGCAGAGCACGGTCTTGTTCCAAGACGACTGGAGACCAGGCTCTACTGTATGGGCCTATGGACCGAGCAGTGCCTTCAGGAGAGATGGTGGGAGATCTGAGGTGTGATGAGGGTGGGGATGAGAGTCGCTGGGGCCCTGCTCTATTTTAGCTTCTCGAAGGGTCGTGGGAGAAGTCAGAGTGGCCCTCGCCATTCCCTTCGGCCAGCTCAGAGCCTTGACAGGACCTGTAATAGCTAGCATGTTTAAAACTCCCTCCAGCTGCTCCAAACTCAAGCTTCCTCCGTTGTTAGGGAGACGCTTATGTTTAAAACTCCCTCCAGCACTCCAGGCTCAAGTTGCCTCCGTTGTTAGGGAGACGCTTATGTTTAAAACTCCCTCCAGCACTCCAGGCTCAAGTTGCCTCCGTTGTTAGGGAGACACTTATGTTTAAAACTCCCTCCAGCACTCCAGGCTCAAGTTGCCTCCGTTGTTAGGGAGACGCTTATGTTAAAACTCCCTCCAGCTGCTCCAGGCTCGAGCTGCCTCCGTTGTCAGAGAGACGCTTATTACATAGAATAGACAGCATAGGAACAGGCCATTCGGTCCAACTGGTCTGTCCTGGTGTTTATATTCTACACGAGACTCTTCCCATTCCTTCTGCCTCACCTCAGCCTTCTAGCATACTTTTCTATTCCCTTAAACATGTCTAGTTTCCTTTTGAAAGCATCTAAGCTATTTGGCCTCAACCACTTTGTGTGGCAGCAAGTTTCACATTTTAACCAGTCTCTTGAGTAAAGAAATGTTTTCTTATTTCCCAATTGGATTTATTAATAACTATCTTGTATTTATGGCCCCTATTTTTTGATTCTCCCACAAGTGGAAACATTCTCTCCATATCTACCCTGTCCAACCCATTCATAATTTTAAACATCTCTATCAGGTCACCTCCAAAGGTAAAACCCCAATCTGTTTAATCACTTTCTCCAATGCTTCTATATCCTTTTTATATAGTATGGAGACCAGATCTGTGCACAGTACTCTAAGTACGGCCTGACCAGGTTCCTATACAAGTTTAACATAACCTGTAATTATTTAGGACTTTCACACCTCTCACATTATGTGTTAGAGTGGTGTTTATGGACTTAAATCTACCTTAATAGGAACACATGGATATACTATCTCTCCCAGAGATCATTTATTTAACCACTAATACACAGATTCAATAAGAAACACTAATAAGTTACACAACTAGATACGTCCTAGAGTCTTCAAGTGCCTGGTGGTCTAATCAACGATCACTTGAAGTCTGTTGAATCTTTAGATGTCATCTTTCCATTAGACCAGGACGTCTGTTCTAGCTGACTGCATGGAAAAAACTAGATATTGTATTCGCTTATTTTCTTTGTGTCCACACGTCTCTTTGTGATTCTCACATGCACATCTCATTGATTGGTTCCTTCAGGCGTGCCTATACTTCTTGCTGCTCGTGGTTGGTTCAAAGTTTAGTGGGATTACCTCATAATACATGTTACCTGCTGCTGTTTAGTGGTGTCTTATCTCAAAATTGTACGAGTCCGTTCTGCTGATCCCATAGCAACCCAAGATTTACCCTTGGTTACCAGCTGCTTTTGTCTGACAGATAATGTCTGTTAACTGTTCCTCCAGTTAGCCGTTCAGCTTGCAGTTAATGTGGTTTAGTCTTCATTAAAGTTCTTGTTCAGGATGTTTAAAACAGAATTTCACTTCAGTCCTCCTCAAGTGTATCGATGGGCCTTACCTCCCAGATACACTTTCCAACTCCATTATAGGCTTCATTACTAGATTACACAAATTATAATTGTGACATCATTATTTATATATATGTTTTAACAGGTGGCTGGAAAAATTGTTCCTATACTGATGATTTTTCAGCAATTGGATCATTTCAATTTGATGCAAGTGGGTTATTGCATTCTGTTACAATTGATGCAAACAGCACAGGGTTATAATCAGAACAATAGTCCCAAAACACTTGAACAAAAATACAAGCATATGACAATAGATGGGCCCAGAGGGTTTCTCCTGCATTATAAATGACTTCCCACCATTTGTGTTTTCCCAGTTCCTGTATATTCCTCTCAATCTCCTGATTGCTCTGTTGCATATGTACCAATTACTTTTGAAAGGCTATACCTTGGTTTATCACTGATTCGAGACTAAATGATAGAAGTGGGATTGTGTGTCCAAACCTAACCTTTCTGAGGGCCTCTGCTTCCTCATGGAGGTTGCTTCTCACTTGGATCCATGTTTTGTTATGGAACCTGTAAGGTATGGCCTCCTTGTCTCCCACCTTCAGCTTGTAGATGATTTTCAGGGTGGCCCTTGCCCAGAGAAGGCCTAGTCCTCTCTTATCATTGCTTTTAGCCTCTCTACATGCTTACCTTGTTCAGTAGTATTTTATATTTGTTCATGGGATGTGGGCATCGCTGGCAAGGCCAGCAATTATTGCCCATCCCTAATTATTCTTAATAGGTGGTGGTGAGCTGCCTTCTTGAACCGTTGCAGTCCGTGAAGCGAAGGTACTCCCACAGTGCTGTTAGGTAGAGAGTTCCAGGATTTTGACCCAGCAACGATGAAGGTATGGCGATATACTTCCAAGTCAAGATGGTGTGTGACTTGCAGGGGAACTTGGAGGTGATGGTGTTCCCAAGTACCTGTTGCCCTTGGCCTTCTAGTTGGTAGAGGTCACAGGTTTGGGAGGTGCTGTGGAAGAAGCTGTGGCGAGTTGGTGCAATGCATCCTGTAGGTGGTACACACTGTAACCACGGTGTGCCGATGGTGGAAGAAGTGAATGTTGAAGGTGGTGGATGGGGTGCCAATCAAGCGGGCTGCTTTGTCCTGGATAGTGTCGAGCTTCTTGACTGTTGTTGGAGCTGCACTCATCAAAGGCAAGTGAAGAGTATTCCATCACACTCCTTACTTGTGCCTTGTAGATGGTGAAAAGGCTTTGGAGAGTTTCTGGTCAATGGTGACCCCCAGGATGTTGATGGTGGGGTATTTGGCAATGGTAATCCCATTGAATGTCAAGGGGAGGTTGTTAGACTTTCTTATTGGAGATGGGCATTGCCTGACACTTGTGTGTGGAGTCATTATTTGAGTGGTATTTTTGACTCCCTCTGTGCAAGCAGCCCGTTTGGTACTGCGCATGTGCACTCAATCTGGTCACACACGCGCAGTAGCAAACAGTGCAGCGGCTGCGGCCTGCACAGGCACGCTTTCCTCGGCTCCGTGTTGAGAAGATCAGGGGATCGGATGTTGGGGGAGAAAGAGAGGAGAGGGGATTGAGGGGAGGAGAGGGCATCGAGACGAGATTGGACGGGTGGGGGAGTGAGATTGGGGAGATCGAGGGGGAGGGAGGAGAGGGGATCTGAGAGAGAGGAACTCAGAGGGGGTTGAAGTTCAGGAGCTCAGGGGGTAGCACGGTCTGAACAGTGGGGAGGATGAAGAACAGGATCCAGACAGAGAAGATAGATCATGTTCTCCCTCCCTCTGCTAGATTTGGATCACATTCCTTCCCTTAAATGGGCCACACGGGGCCAAACAAAATTAGAGAGAACATTGATTCTGTGTTGGTCCTACAGCCTGGATAACATTACATTGCTGTTATTTGCCGGACTCGACTATTCCAATGTTCTTTTGGCCAGACTCCTATCTTTCCCCATCAATGAACTTGAGCTCATCCAAAACTCTGTTGCATGTATCCTCACACGCAGAAAAGTCCCGTTCATTCGAACATAAGAAATAGGAGCAGGAGTAGGCCATATGGCCCCTCGAGCCTGCTCCGCCATTTAATACGATCATGGCTGATCCAATCATGTACTCAGGTCCACTTCCCTGCCCGCTTCCCATAACCCCTTATTTCCTTATCGATTAATAAACTGTCTATCTCTGTTTTAAATTTATTCAAAAACCCAGCTTCCACAGCTCTCTGAGGCAGCGAATTCCACAGATTTACAACCCTCTGAAAGAAGAAATTTCTCCTCATCTTAGTTTTAAATGGGCGGCATCTTATTCTAAGATTATGCCCTCTAGTTCTAGTCTCTCCTATCAGTGGAAACATCCTCTCTGCATCTACCCTGTCAAGCCCCCTCATAATCTTATACATTTCGATAAGATCACCTCTCGCTCTTCTGAATTCCAATGAGTAGAGGCCCAACGTACTCAATCTTTCCTCATAAGTCAACCCCCTCATCCCTGGAATCAACCTCGTGAACCTTCTCTGAACTGCTTCCAAAGCAAGTATATCCTTTCTTAAATATGGAAACCAAAACTGCACGCAGTATTCCAGGTGTGGCCTCACCAATACCCTGTATAACTGTAGCAAGACTTCCCTGCTTTTATACTCCATCCCCTTTGCAATAAAGGCCAAGGTTCCATTGGCCTTACTGTTCACTTGCTGCACCTGCATACTAACCTTTCATTCACCAGTACCCCCAGGTCCCGCTGTACTGCGGCACTTTGCAATTTTTCTCCATTTAAATAATAACTTGCTCTTTGATTTCACCTATCACACCTGTGCTCGTTGAACTACAATGGCTCATGGTCCATCAACAACATTCCCACTAAGCTGTGCGGCCACCTGGCCCCTCGAGCCTGCTCCACCAGTCAATACGATCATAGCTGATCTGATCATGGACTCAGCTCCACCTCCCTGCCTGCTCCCCATAACCCTTTACTCCCTTATCGCTCAAAAATCTGTCTATCCCCGCCTTAAATATATTCAATGAACCAGCCTCCACAGCTCTCTGGGGCACAGAGTTCCACAGATTTACAACCCTCTGAGAAAATAAATTTCTCCTCATCTCAATTTTAAATGGGCGGCCCCTTATTCTAAGACTATGGGCTAGACTTTACACTTTTATGCAGATCACCCAAAAATGGGCGTTATTTCCGGCATGGGCAATAAAAATGGGTTTTCAGATCGTTGGCTTGTCGCCCATTCTCAAAGCCCATAGTCTCCATTTTTGAAATTGGGCGACACTGCGAGCACTATGAAATGGGCGGTAGCGTTAAATCTCTCTGACCTTCTGCCATAAAGTGTCACCGTCCTTAGCAACGGCATGGCAATGCTCAATTCCCGCGATTCAGGAGGTCAAGGGTCATCATGACATGCGCAGAAGAGGAGACAGATAGAGAGGGGGCTGAGAGGGAATGAAGGCGCGTGTGGGTGTGGGTGTGGTGTGGCTGCTTTGGGAGGCAGGAGGGGGAGTTTAGAGCTTTAAGCAAATTGGGAAAAAAATTGGCCGAATTTGGTGCCTATAATGGAGGGAGAGGAGGAGGCGACACAGCACGCTGTGGAGACTTACGCTGGCGAGAGCAGCGAGCTGGGAGAGGAGCATATTGGAGGGCGCAAAAGAGCCAGGAGGTTCTCGGACGAGGCAAATGCCTCCCTCCTGCAGGAGGTCGAGTTACGCTGGGGTGATTTGACCCATGGAGGATGTGGGGAGCCCACCCCAAAGGCCTACCAGAAGATATGGGCCGAGATAGCAGAGGTGGTCTCGTCGGTGACCAACGAGGTGCGTGAGGGCAAGCAATGCCGCAAATGATGGAACGACCTTGTCGGATCCGTAAGAGTAAGTATTACATTTATTTGCATGTACGTATATATTTATATAATTTAATTTGTAACAGTCATGAGTGACTATCAGCAGATGTGAGGTCTTTCACTTTTACCGGGAATGCCGTACTCAAAGCCTGCGGTCACGGTGCACATCTTTAGGTCAAGAACGATAATTATCATAATAATCATGATTACATCTGTCGGTTATGTGTTGTATCAGTCTCTGTGACCGTACCTAGCAATGATATCACGCAATGATCTCATGCCATGTTATCCTGTCACCTTTTCCAGAAGAAGCTATCGATGATGAGGTCCATGCAGAGGCGAACGGGTGGGGCGCCACCAGTCCCCAGCGACATCAGTGACATGAAGGAGCGGGTGCTCGCACTCATGGGGAAGCACCCCCGGACAGCCACGGAAACATCTGCAGACCCTGAAGTGATGCCACGTGAGTAAAGTTTACACCATTGCGTGACGTAAAGTTAATAGATGCCACACCCATTCATATCCGAACAATCATATATGATAGATGATTTCTACAAATAATGCTGGCCTAATGAAAATCATTGCAATGCAGAATGTGTTGATGGTCATGAAATGTGATGTCTGTGATGATTTTGATAGTGGTGGTCCTTTTCTAGTGCATATGCTGTGTGTTGCGCTGGAATCACCTTGTGACCCTAGCACTCCCTTGTCCTCTAATAACCTTATCTGTATTTTTCAGCTCAGCCAGCAGCGCGGCCCCAGGCAAGATCAGAGGCCATAAGGTGGGGGCGTGGGGCCAGACGATCCTACATCTGGTGCCGAGGAGGTCCGATTCTCACCCGTCAATCCGCTGGGTCTGTTCTCTACGGATGACAGCGCGGACTTAGAGGAACCTGCATCGCCACGCTCCAGAAGCCATTCCACCCCAAGGCCATCTAGTGCTCCTCTGGCTATTCCCGCCTCCACTCTGGAGGTACCGGGCCCAAGCACCTCGCCACAGGGCATCCCATTTGTCACCAGTACGGCGCCGACCCTGGGGAGGTTTCGTGGACACGGCAGGTCTGGTCCACGAGCGCCACATGAGAGCGGAGAGATGGTACAGTTGTCCAGGAGGACTGTAGACATTGGTGACCAGACCCTCGATGCATTGGGGGGCATATCCCGACAGCTGGCCACCATGACTGAGTACGTTCTGTCGATAGCGGAGGCCCTGGATGCGATAACCAGGAACACGGCTGGCACAGGCCTCCCGGTGGTCCCGGAGCATGGCACTCCACCCCTAGGTTCCGCACCACTACTGCCAACGACAGATGAGAGCAAGGACGAAGATCCTGCTTCTGCATCAGAGAATGTTCCCACCTCGGCAGCCCCGCTCCCGTACCCGTCCAACCACCATCTCTGCCTTCAGCCCCACCAATGAGGCACCACCTGAGGAGCTCTTCGGCCAGACGGCGTGAAGCGAGGAGGGGAAGGGATAGATGTGGGGAGAAGAAGGGGAGGGGGGGAAGGAAAGTGAGGTGCAGGTGATGGCTGTGTTATATCTCCATCTGGGTGTATGCAATTTGTTGTAATGTATGGGGAAAGGGTGTCACCCTCCTGCTTTGCATTTGTATTCTGAGTTGCTGGACATGTTGATCATTTGATTGATGTCAATGGTCGAAAAAGTGGGGTCGGGGTGGGGTGTTTTTGCCCGTGATACTTATGATTTCAGACCAATAGTCGTATAAAAAGTTTTTTATTCAACATAACCATGTTGCGCATTGTCTCAGATAGCTGGACCATTACACACTGGTGATTCCTTAAATAAAACTTAACTTGAATCAACGTAAACTATAACTGGCACCAAGGTGATGCCCACCATTGATGTGTGAGCTGCAGACACATAGCAGTGTGTCAGCGTTATCAATCACAGCAACATTCTTTCAGGCAAATCGTTCAGATATCAGCTCCTCACATAACAGTCTTATGTATGTAGCCACCACAGGCCCTTTCCTGCGGTCTGGATGGGGGCGTGGGCATGGTTGCATAGCCAGCCTGATTGTCTGGCCCTAGGTCAGCGTCCAGCCCTTCATCGTCCTCTTCCTCTCTCTCCTGAGTTGGACCATCAGTCCCTTCTGGCAATTCTTGTCCCCTCCTGATAGCCAGGTTGTGCAGCATGGAGCACACAACCACAAATTTAGCTACTTGCTCAGGATTGTATTGTAGCTCCCCTCCTGAGCACTGCTTAAGCACACTAATTGTTTTGTGGACCACATTGCGTGTGTCTCTGTGGCTCTGGCTGTATCGCTTCTTGGCCTCGGTGTGGGTGTCACGCAGGGGGCTCATCAGTCAGGTGGCTAGGCCATATCAGTTATCACCAAGCATCCAGCATTGTGGCTGACTCTTAAAGATGTCAGAGACCATGTTCTCACACAGGATGTGAGCCTCATCGAAGCTGCCTGAACATTTGGCATTCACTGCCATTATGATCTGGTTGTGGTCGATAATTAGTTGGGCCTTCAGGGAGTGAAATCCTTTCCTGTTACGAAAAAGCTCTGGGTCCTGAGAAGGTGCCCGCTTGGCGATGTGAGTGCACTGTAGTGCTCCTTGCACCCTGGGGAACTTAGGAACTTAGCAATGCGGTAGAATGCTCCAGGCCTGTCAGTCTGAGCCTCCGTGATCATGGGGAAGCTAATAAAGTCCATCCTACACGTGTACAGAGCCTCCGTGACCTGTCCAATGCAGCGATGTGTGGCATGGTGAGACAGAGGGGAAATCTCAACCGTGGAGGCCCGAAAGGAACCTGAAGCATAGAAAGGCAGTGCCGCGGTGACCTTAATCTCGACCGACACTGATGTCCTGATGGCAGGCTACATATCTGGCCTGATGAGCTCGCATGTTTCATTGATCACCACCTTGTGGAAGCGCATTCTCTGAAGGCAGGTGTGGTCGGACACGTCGAGGTAAGACCTCTTCTCCCTGTAAGTGCAAGGTCTGGACCTCCTCCTCATTCTGGCACGTCTTAAATTGGGCACATAATGATGTGCATTAGATGTTGAGCCATTTGCACTCTGCAGCATCTGCGTATTAATCGATGCAGGCTGAGAAATGGCTGGCCCCGTTCCAATGAAAGTATAATAGAGATTGATCAGAAGCAATAATTTCCACACTAAAATACACCTACAGAAAAACCCCAATCGTCCAGTGTCTGTAAAGATGGTGACATCTGTTGAGATGGTCACTTCACCTGAGAAGAACTCGAGTCAATCCAAACTCCCCCGAAGTTGAAGCAGACTTTTGAATGAAGCGACCTGCGATTTAAGAAATGGCGCCCACACCGCTGTGATTCGTTCAGAGGAGTTTCACTTTTTCTGAGTGGTGTTTTTGGGCGAGCGAAATTGTGGGCGAGATGTGTGCGAGGTGGTGAAAGTGACGCTGGTCGATCTCCTGGGCGTTAGTTTTGGCAAATGTGATCTTTACGACAAAATAAAGTGGTATTATTGAATCTCGGCGTTAAGTACGTACGGAAAGTAATGCTGGGCGATATTATGGGCGTTGGTTTTGTCCATTCTGATGATTCTGCCCAAAAATAGTGGGCGGGCGGTATTATTTTTTTCCCGCCGTTACACACAAGGGGAAAGTAACCCTCGCCGATAAGTGTCCGAAAAATGGGCGTCAGTTTCCATCTTGTGCCTAATTGGGCAATATACCTCATTTCAGCGGTAAAATGGATGCTAAGTGGGTGTTCAGTTGGGGTGGATTGTAGAATGTTTCAGTATAAGGGGTGTCGCAAATGTGTGAGGCGGACTGGTTGGGCTCTTTGCCTTTCCGTCATTGTTCATAGGTTTATATGTAACCTTTAAGGCTGCTGACCGAGGGCCGTACGGCTTTTTGTCGGCCGGCGCGAACACAATGGGCCGAAATGGCCTCCTTCTGCGCTGTAAATTTCTATGTTTCTATGTTATGCGTGCAAAAAAGGTGTAAAATCTAGCCCTATGTCACTTCATTTTAGTTTCCCCTACGAGTGGAAATATCCTCTCTGCATCCACCTTGTCGAGCCCCCTCATTATCTTATAAGTTTCAATAAGATCACTTCTCATTCTTCTGAACTCCAATGTATATAGACCCAACCTACTCAACCTATCCTCATAAGTCAACCCCCTCATCTCCAGAATCAGCCTAATGAACCTTCTCTGAACTGCCTCCAATGCAAGTATATCCTTCCTTAAATACGGAGACCAAAACTGAACGCAGTACTCCAGGTGTGGCCTCACCAATACCCTGTACAGTTGTAGAGGAACTGTACAACTCCTTGCTTTTATATTCTATCCCCCTTGCAATAAAGGCCAACATTCCATTTGCCTTCCTGATTACTTGCTGTACCTGCATACTAACTTTTTGTGTTTTATGCACAAGGACCCCCAGGTCTCTTTGTACTGCAGCACTTTGCAATTTTTCTACATTTAAATTATAATTTGCTTTCTATTATTTCTGCCTCAGTGGATAACGTCACATTTTCCCACATTATACTCCATCTGCCAATTTTTTGCCCACTCACTTAGCTTGTCTATATCCCTTTGCAGATTTTTGTGTCCTCCTCACAATTTGCTATCCCACCCAATAGGGGGAACATTATCCACCAACACTTTGATTTTAAAATTCTTAGATTTAAAATTAGAGATTGATCTAGCATCAATTGCCGTTTGTGGAAGAGAGTTCCAAATTTCAACAATCCTTTGTGTGTAGAAATGTTTCCTAACTTCACTCCTGAAAGGTCTGGCTCGAATGCTTAGACTATGCCCCCTAGTCCTAGACTCCCCAACCAGCGGGAATAGTTTCTCTCTATCTGTTTCCCCTTAATATCCTGAAAACTTCAATCAAATCACCCCTTAACTTTCTAAATTCCTGGGAATACAATCCTAGCTTGTGCAATCTCTTCTCATAATTTAACCCCTGGAGTCCACGTATCATTCTGGTAAACCTACGCTGCACTCTCTCCAAGGCCAATATATCCTTCCTAAGGTGTATTGTCCAGAAACATTCACACAGGCTTCTTAAAGAGACATAGGTTGAAAACAAAAGAACTTCTCCAACTTATGACAGCAGAAAAGGGACCAAATGTTTTCCTTTTCGCCTTCTTTATTCCATCATGGATTAATTTAGTATTTTTTTCTCTCAACCCAATTTACAATTTCTGATTACTCTTACTTGTCAAAAGAATGAGAGGGGATCTCATAGAAACATATAAAATTCTGACGGGATTGGACAGGTTAGATGCAGAAGAATGTTCCCGATGTTGGGGAAGTCCAGAACTAGGGGTCACAGTCTAAGGATAAGGGGTAAGCCATATAGGAACGAGATGAGGAGAAACTTTTTCACCCAGAGAGTGGTGAATCTGTGGAATTTTCTACCACAGAAAGTTGTTGAGGTCAGTTCGTTAGATATATTCAAGAGGGAGTTAGATGTGGCCCTTACGGCTAAGGGGATCAGAGGGGTATGGAGAGAAGGCAGGAATGGGGTACTGAAGTCGCATGATCAGCCATGATCATATTGAATGGTGGTGCAGGCTCGACGGGCCGAATGGCCTCCTCCTGCACCTATTTTCTATGTTTCTATGTTAGGGGTGAAGGACGAGTCAATCACAGTAACATGTCTCTGACTTGCAGTAACAGTGCTTCGTAAACATTCGAATTGATTTAAAACATAACCAGGCATTTTTAATTTAAACTGCATAAAGCAATAGCATTTTTTTCTATAATCCAATAAATGTTTCTATGTTTCTCTGTAAAACAAAGCACTTTGTAAAGTTCAGATCGATCTAACACACTGCTTTTCACAGTTGCACGAACGCAAAGTGCCAGATTTTGAGAGATATTTCCCAGGTCGCGAGCCCAAGAATATTCAGTTTAAATCAGTTTAAAACCAAAAACATGTTTCAAGTATCTCACAAATAATACACACATGTATACATACATAGAGCAAACAACTAACAAACTTAAAACAGCAGAGGTCTGTAGGAAAGATATCAAAAATGCTTAATACTTTCAAAATCAAATCAAGACTGCAGAGGGTTTCTTGGCCATACAGAAGAGTAGATGGGGCTGACACCAAAAACAAACAGAACACAGACACTTTCTTGTCAGACAGTCTGTCATTCGCAGATCAGGAAACTTCCACACATTCACACATAATCTCAGAAACTTTTTCCTTTCTAAAAATAGAAACAGAACATGCTGAAAATACTTTATCCTATTTCTGCAGTGGGCGTTTAAATTTCTTTCTCTTATTCTCTAACCCTTTTGTTACACCTCAATTATTTAACCCAGGATTTTTATGGAACATTTTTACAATATTTGCATGCAGTGAAAGGCCAGACCTTAACTCTGTTGATATTAACTCCACGTCCTCTTGCACAATCGCTTTTCTTTCGGTGATGCACGGTCTCAGGTCTCAACTCTTCACCCACTTTCCAGTTAACCCCTTCACGACTTCTTGCATTTTTGGGCACTCCTCTTTGAGGGTTAGTAACCAGGCTTGAACAATCATTCTCATACACAGTGCACACCACTCGCCACGGCTTCTCTCTCACCGCTATTTGAGCACACAGCTCTTTTTCCAGGCAATCCTCAATAGTAGCTCGTACAACCAACCTAGTCCAGTGGTCTGTCTTAGAGCTCAGGTTCCTTTTCGGGCACCAATTACTGTAGGAATTGTTTATAACTTTCACACCTCCCACATTATGTGTCAGAGTGGGGTTTGGGGACTTGAATCTGCCTTAACAGAAACACAAAGATACAATTTCTCTCACTGAGATCTTTTAGTTAACCACTAATAAGTAACAGAACTAGACCCTGTTCTGGAGTCTTGAAGGCCTGGTGGCCTAACCAACGATCACTTGAAGTCTGTTGAATCTTAAGCCGTCACTTTTCCGTTAGACTAGGACACATCTGTCTTGGCCGTGGAGCTTATATTCTTTGTGTCCACATTTCCTTTGTGATTCTCACATGCACCTCTCAATGATTGGGTCCTTCAGGGTGCCTATACCCCTTGTTGTTCATGGTTGGTTTATAGTCTAGTGGAGTTACCTCATAATGCATGTTACCTGCTGCTGTTTAGTAGTGTCTTTTCCCAAGACTATATGAGTCCGTTCTGCTGATCACATAGCAACCTAAGATTTACCCTTGGTTACCAGCTGCCTTTGTCTGACAGATAATGTCTGTTAAATGTTCCTCTATATACCCGTTCAGCTTGCAATTAAAGTGGTTTAGCCTTCATTAAACGTTTAAGGGGGAAAGAGATAGGCCGAGTAATTACAGGCCTGTCAGCCTAACCTCAGTGGTGGGAAAATTGGAAAAAATCCTGAAAGACAAGATAAATCTTAATTTGGAAAGGCAAGGATTAATTAGGGACAGTCAGCACAGATTTGTTAAGGTGTTTGACTAACCTGATTGAATTTTTTGAGGAGGTAACCAGGAGGGTCAATGAGGGTGCGTACGATTTAGTGTATATGGAGTTTAGTAAAGCTTTTGATGAGGTCCCACATGGCAGACTGGTCAAGAAGGTTAAAGCCCGTGGGATCCAGGGCAAAGTGGTTAGTTGGATCCAAAATTGGCTTGAGGTAGGAAGCAAAGGGTAATGGTTGATGGATGTTTTTGTGACTTAAAGGATGCTTCCAGTGGGGTTCCGCAGGGTTCAGTACTGGATCCCTTGCTTTTGTGGTACACATAAATGATCTAGATATGAATATAGGGAGTATGATTAAGAAGTTTGCAGATGACACTAAAATTGGCTATGTGGAAAGAGGACTGCAGGAGGATATCAATCTACTGGTTAGGTGGGCAGAGCAGCGGCAAATGAAATTTAATTCGGAGAAGTGTGAGGTAATGCACTTTGGGAGGGCTAATAAGGAAAGGGTTTACACATTAAGCGGTAGGCCACTTAAAAGTGTAGATGAGCAAAGGCACCTTGGAGTGCTTGTCCACAGATCCCTGAAAGTAGCAGGCCACGTGGATGAGGTGGTTAAGACATACGGAATGCTTGCCTTTATTGGCCGAGGCATAGAATACAAGAGCAGGGAGGTTATGCTTAAATTGTATAATACTCTGGTTCGGCCACAGCTGGAGTACTGCGTGCAGTTCTGGTCGCCGTATTATAGGAAGGACGTGATTGCACTAGAGAGGGTGCAGAGGAGATTTACTAGAATGCTGCCTGGAATGGAGAATCTTAGCTATGAGGACAGATCGGATAGGCTGGGTTTGTTCTCATTGAAACAGAGGAGGCTGAGAGGAGACCTCATTGAGGGGTCCAAAATTCTGAGGGGCCTGGATATAGTGGATGACACGGGTCTATTTCCCTTGGTGAAGTGATCAATTATGAGGGGGCATAGATTTAAGGTGGTTGGTGGAAGGTTTAGAGGGAATTTGAGGGGGGGGGGGCTTCTTCACAGAGGGTTGCGGGGGTCTGGAACTCACTGCCTGGAAGGATGGTGGATGTAGAAACTTTCACCACATTTAAAAGGTGCTTGGATGGGCACTTAAAATGCCGTAATCTACAGGGTTATCTAGAGCTGGTGAGTGGGATTAGACTGGATAACCTCTTGTTGGCTGGTGCAGATACGATGGTAAGTACTGCAGGGAATCGAATACGGCCAGGGTGATCTCCTGGATTAGTTTCGATCGCCTGGATGGGTCGGAGAGGAATTTTCCTAGATTTTTCCTCGTCCCCCAATTGGCCTGGTTTTAGCTGTTTTTTGCCTCTCCCAGGAGATCATATGGCTCCGGTTGAGATACAGTGTCGCAGTTGTGTGGGGCGGAGTGGTTTGGCTGGGTGCTCTTTACTTTTCCATAGGTTTATTTGTAACCTTCATAGCTGCTGACCGAGGGCCGTGCGGCTCTTTGTTGGCCGGCGTGGACATGATGGGCCGAAATGGCCTCCTTCTACGCTGTAGTTTTCTGTTTCTATTAAAGTTCCTATTGTTGTTAGGGGTGTTTAAAACAGATTTCCCTTCACTACTTTTGAATGTTATACCCCAAGACATAAATCCCAGTGATGTTCGCATGTTTCATTGCTTTGCTGACCTGCGATGCTGCTTTTAATAACTTGGTCACCTGTACCCCAAGATCCCTTTGCTCTTCCACCCCATTCAGTTCCTTATTTTCAAGGTGTAGGTGGCGTTTCTATTTTTCCTACAAAAGTGCATCACCTCATATTTATGTTAAAGTTCATTCGCCACTTAACTGCCTAGCCTGCTGTTTCTAATATCTTGCATTACGTTGCATTCTTCCTCAGTGTTAGCTAAACCCCCCAGTTTGGTATCAGCTACAAATGTTAATATTGAGCTACTTATTTCCAAGTCTAACTCATGTAATGTAAATGATGAATACGTTATCCTTACACTGATCCTTGTGGAACACCACTTTCTACCTTCCTCCTAATGGAGTAACCACCCTTTACCCCTATTCTCTGCTCTACTCCACGCTATTTTGTTAGCCGTGCCAGCTCGATCTCAATTAATCCCAATGTTCTGCCATCTCTATATCTTTACTTTCCAAATAAGTATTTGCCTCCCTTTTAAGCAACTCAATTACACGGGATATATGGCACAGAAATAGGCCATTCGGCCCAACCAGTCCATGCCGGCATTTATGCTCCACTCGAGCCTCCTCCCGGCTTTCCTCATCTAAATCCATCAACATAACCCTCTATTCCCTTCTCCTCCATATGCTTGTTATAGCCTCCCCTTAAATGCATCGATACTATTCGCCTCAACTATTCCCTGCAGCAGCGAGTTCCACATTCTCACCACCCTTCAGGTAAAGAAATTTCTTCTGAATTCCCGATTGGATTTCTTGGTGACTATTTTATATTGATGGCCTCTGGTTATGCTCTTCCCCACAAGTGGAAACATTCTCTCTGTATCCACTATCAAAACCTTTCATCATTTTAAAGACCTCAATTAGGTCACCCCCTCAGCCTTCTTTTTTCAAGAGAAGAGAGACCCGGCCTGTTCATCCTTTCCTGATACGTATACCCTCACATTTCTGGTATCATCCTTGCAAATCTTCTCTGCACCCTCTCTAGCACCTTTATATCCTTTTTATAATATGGCGACCAGAACTGTACGCAGTGCTCTTAAGTGTGGTCGATACCAAGGTTCGATACAGGTTTAGTATAACTTCCCTACTTTTCACTTCTATACCTCTAGAAATAAACCCTAGTGCTTGTTTTGCTTTTTTTATGGCCTTGCTAACCTGTGTCGCAACTTTTAGTGTGTATTTGTACTCTGAGATCCCTTTGTTCCTCTACCCCACCTAGACTCGCATCTTCCAAGAATTAAGTGACCTCCCTATTCTTCCTACCGAAATGTAACACTTACATTTTTCGGCGTTGACCTTCATTTGCCAATTATATGCCCATTCTGCAAGTTTATTAATATCCTCCTGTAATTTGTGGCTGTCCTCAGTATTGACTATCGCCCCCCAATTTGGTGTCATCTGCAAATTTAGAAATTGTGTTTTTGATTCCAAAGTTTCAATCGTTAATATAAATTATGAGCAACAGTGGTCCCTGCACTGATCCTTATGGAACACCACTACCCACCTTCTGCCACTGTGAATAACTACCTTTTACCCCTACTCTCTGCTTTCTGTCTTGAAGCCAGCTAGCAATCCATTCGCCTACTTGTCCCTGACTCTGCATTCTCTGACCTTGTTCATCAGTCTATTGTGGGGTACCTTATCGATGGCCTTTTGAAAATCTAGATAAATTTAATCTACTGCACTACCATTGTCTACTCTCTGTTAAAAAAAATTCAAGGTTGGTCAAGCAAGACTTTCCCTTTTGAAATCTATGCTAATCATTAGATTTTTGGTTTCTAGATGTTCTATTTTCTCCTTTAGTAGTGATTTCATTATTTGTCCTACCACCGATGTTAAGCTGACTGGTCTATAATTCCCTGGACATGTTCTAGCTCCCTTATTCAAGAAAGATATTACATTAGCTATCCGCCAGTCCTCTGGCACTACACTTTATTCCAAAGAATAATGAAATATATGTAGTACTGCTTCTGCCATCTCTTCCATAGTTATTTTAAAATACGTGGATGCAATCCATCCAAACCAGGGGTTTTATCCTCGGAGTTTGATTAGTTTATTTAACATATCCTCTTTAAATTTTTTTAAATGCACTTATCTCATCATCCAATGTCATGTCCACCAGTTCTATCTCCCTGGTAAATATTGAAGTGAAATTATTATTTAATATTTCTGCCATCTCCCTATTATTACCTGTGGTATTATCTTATCTATCCCTTAATGTCCTTTTTTTATTGATGTGCCTATAAAATATTTTATTACCTTTTGCCTTCCTAATTGTTTTTTTGTCTTCTCTCCTAATCTCTTCGTATTCTCCCTTATCATGCACTCCCCTGCTGTCTATGCACTTAACGTATGCCTATTTCCTTACCCCTTGTTCCCTTATGGTTTTATAAGGTGGGTAGTGGTGTTCCATAAGGATCAGTGCAGGGGCCACTGTTGCTCATAATTTATATTAACGATTGAAACTTTGGAATCAAAACCACAATTTCTAAATTTGCAATGACACCAAATTGGGGGCGATAGTCAATTAAGAGGAATATATTTTTCCTGCAGTCTGCTGGACACGGTTTTAAATGTTTCCCATTACTGTTCTAAATCGTGGTTTGCCAATATTGTTGCCCATTTTATTTTCCTAAATTCTATTCTCAGCCCCTCAAAATCTGCTTTTCTCCAATCCACAAACCTGTTTTTTGTCATTCTTATGTTCTCAATTATCATCTTAAAAAGTGTATTACATTATGGTCACGATTGCCAAGATGGTCCCCTGCTTTTACTTCTCTGGTTCATTCCCTATTATTATATCCAATAGCGAATCCTCCCTTATTGGGGCTTTTTATATATATGAGAAAGGAGTCCTGTACATATTGTAGGAACTCTATTTCCTTTACCTACCTGTACTGTCCAATTAATATCAGGGTAGTTGAAAATCCCCCATGATTATTCTTCTGTTTTCTTTTACTCATTTCCTAATTTGTCTGCACATTTCTTCCTCCACCTCCCTTCTTTATTATGTAGCCTGTAGACTACGCCTATTATCGTGATTGATCCCTTAATATCTTTTTATCTCTATCCATATGGATTCTATTTTTGTTCTATTAATTCTGCAACTATGGCCTTCTGGGGCAACGCATTCCATGTTCTCAAGTGTAGACATGATTTACCTTAAACTACTGTAGTTCTAATTTTAAGAGAATGTCTCTTTGTTCAGAATTCCCCTCAAAGGAAGAGCCACTCTCTATTTATCTTGTTAATTCAAGCACCTCAATCTGATTTTAAACCCACAATATCTAGTCAGATACCCAATAGATTTCATAGTAAACATCAGAGATAAGCTCACAAACTCCAATTAATTAATTCAGTTTATCCTAGTGATCTATTTTTTCCCCCTATAATTGAGCTTCAAACATGGAGGTGATGTCTAACCCCAACTCTCTAACCCCATGGTCTCCAAACATAGCAGGTCCTCATTCTTTACGGACATGCTTATTTGTACTGCAAAAATGGCCACCATGCTCCTCTTTGTCTATGATTGGTCCCTTTGGAGGATAAGCCACATCCTGAAGTTTCACAGGAATGTGTAATTGGAACCGCCCACCCCAAGATCTCACTGACTTTGCACGTTGTAACTCGATCCACTTTGACTTCCCGAAGCGACAAGAGGACAGAACTCCCCAGAAGACAGCAAGGGCCAGCCAAAGTGCCTTATTCCAGTGCAAGTGCATGCTGCCCCCCCCACACCATAGATGAGGCATTGTGTATGGATTATTAACAGGTTTATTGGTTATGAAATGAATAGTGAGTGTCATGACTTCTGGATATCATCCACTCCAATGTCCCTTGTAGGGGGTAGGAAGAACGTGATTCATCTTCCGTGAGTTCCCTCGCCCCGTGTCTTCCCCCCAGCTTTCTCTCTTTCCTCCCTCTCCGCTCCCACCCCTTTCTCTCTTACAGCCCCCGTCGCTCCCCCGCAGCTTCTCTGCCCACTTGCCGGTCCTCTCGACCCCCCCCCCCACCACAATCAAGTCGGCAGTCTCGGGCCTCAGGTCCTGTTTCTTGGCACCATATGGAGGGAATGAGTCGGGGCCGGGCCAGGACCGGGGGGGGGGGGCAGAGCTTGACAGATGCCACTTGGGGGGAGGGGTTTGACAGATGCAAATCTGGTCAAAAAAAAGTGCAGTACAAATAGTTACATTGATTCTTTAGGCACATAGGAACAGGAGGGGGATATTCAGCCCCCTGAGCCTGTTCCACCATTGAATTAGATCATGGCTGATCATTTCTTCGCCCACTGTCTACACACAAGCATTGCGGGATAGCAATCAAAAGCAAAAAGCATTGCTGATTTTTCTGCTTCACCCATTCAGCCAATGATAAGTATGTCAACTACAGATCTGACTGAGATCAGCTACCACACCACAGACCAAGGATCAAACCCAGAACCTTCCTGGTCTGTATGGCTTAATTACTCATTGCCTTAATTAACTGAGCCATTGGGGGAAACTGTTTGTTATGTGTCTTATAAATGATAGAAGTAGCAGCACTGTGAGAGTTACCAAACAGCAACACCACTTCTAGGGAGCTAGCAAGGTGTGACGAATACAGATGCACAGGGACTATCGGAGGTGGGACCACTCGGCACTTCCCCCAACAGGCTGTGAAGTGCTTTAAGGTGCTATATAAATGCAACTTCATTCTTTGTTTAAAAATTTTGAATACCAAAATAGTGAGGTGAACACTATGGTATCTAAAAAACAGAAAATATCCCCCAGGATTATCTGGAGTCAAGTGGGAGAAATCCAGCCCGCAGCGACAGGTCTACTACCCCACCAGGTTCCATTAATGAGACGGAAAGAAAATATATTTAATCTCACATCTGCATGCACTTTCTATCAACTTTTCCCGTAAGTTCCCATGTCACCACTAGCAGGAGGGGTTAATTGCAGTCTGTCAAGTTTACAAAAGGCATAGGAATGTGAACAGAGGAATTCATACTGGAAACACAAACATAAAGGACTAAGCGTTTATAACTTTAAAATGGGTTCTGAATTACATTACACCCTGGTCTAATTATTCCTTGCTCTCTAACCCCACTTCATCTGAAGAAGATTAGACGTTACCTTGTCTAAATAGCCAATCACATTGAAGAATTCCCAAAGGCAGTAAACCAGGAAATAAAAGCACTGATTTTCCTTCGCTAACACTTTTACAGAGCAAAATAGGGTTAAGGTAGAAACTGAAATATCAAGCAAACTTAAAAATTAATATGGCCCAGGAATCCCGGTTTCCCCTTCCCGCAGATGTTCGACTGGATTCTAGAAAAATGCTCACCCACCTGAGCCTGCTGCACCCACGCGAGATCCTAGTCCGGAGGCCTCTCCTGACGTGCATGCGCTGCGACAGTCAGGACGTGCGCAGGCCTGGAGCTGGAGTCACATGGCTTTGGGTAGCCAATCAGGTATCGTATATTCTCATTCATAATAATGGGAACTCCGTAAATTGGAGTTCCCATTATGATGAATGAGAAACAGCCCCCAAAAAACACACATAACCAATAATAAAAGATAGAAAAAATGCACAACATATTTTTATTAATTTAATTTATATTTTCCCGATTATCCCTGAATATTCCACAAATATAAAATTCATTTTTCAGGACCAGAACGGTTGTTCAGCAATCAATACATCGTTAAAATCTCAGTTACACCTTCCAACAAGGCTTAACCTTTTATGACATATTTAAGTGATATTAGATTGGAAAAGCTCATGTTTGTGTCAGTTCAACTGATTTCACCGATTGCCGGCTCTGGGGAGTTCCACAGCGCAGCCTGTGAGGGAGCAGGCAATGACTAATCGCAACTTCAGGATTTCTGTGTTTCTGCGCGTGCGCTAAATCCTGAAGATACGGTCAGTTTCAGAGGAGTAATGACAGCAAACATGAAGTTTTGCCGTTACCACTGCAAAATCCGGCCCATTGTGCGTCAGTCACAGAACCTGGTAGCTCATTCCTGTTTTACAAATTTTTTTACTGTAAACCTTGCTTGACTGAGGTACACAAAGGTGGATAATTCTCTTACCTGGTGGAAATCCTGGCTGATTTTTCAGTTAGCCTAGCAGTGTTTAACACTGTTAATTGCCATTAACTGCTTCCCTCGCTGACTGAGTACAGGCAGAATCACCCCGTCTACATAGCTTAATACATATAGTGACTTTTATCTACTGAGCCATTACAACCCATATATTTCCAGCGTAATGGAGGTGTTTGTGCTCTTAAAGTCAGCATTTGTGGAGGTGAAAAATTTCTCAGTAACAAACCTACCGCTCAGTTTACCCCAGCTAAGTGAAGTTATCGCTGATGCTTTACAATTAGTTATGCTTTATAATTACAGGGTAGTTAGGTTCAGAGACAGTATTTTAAAGCACGATCCTTACAATGGAAGTCAAGGTTCTACCCTCACCAGTCCACATCCAAACATACTGATTTAAGTTCAATAGAGTTTAACTGAAACCCATTCATTACCTGACAGAGCACTGACCTGCAAGTGTATAGGATGGTAGTTTGATACTGTGCCAGCCAGGTCATTGTTTGGAGAACAGGTCAAGTTTGAACATTCTGATCAATGTTTGGCTCAATGATTTGGACTGAATCAGGCAAGCCTGTGTAAACTAGTGGATTCCTAGTCACAAAAAAGCCTAAAGAGGCAGAAATAGCACTATCAGCACATCAGGAAACATTCAGAACGAACTAGATTTAGCAACTAAAATCACAAAGACAAGGTTTTTCAGCAATTGCTGCTTTAGCTCGATAGTGGATTCAATTACACTGGTAAAGTACAAATAATTCTTCTCAGGCAGTCCCTCGGAGTCAAGGATGACTTGCTTCCACACTAATATGAGTTCCAAGGTGACCAATGAGGGATCTACAGTGTCCGTCACAGGTGGGGCAGGTGGTGGTTGGAGGGACGGGTGGGTGGGGTGCTTGATTTGTCGTACGCTCCTTCCTGTTTGTACTTGGCTTCCGCGTGCTCACGATGAAGAGACTCAAAGTGTTCAGCGCCTAAATAATTACACCTAACTAGTATGCCAAAGAGTTGACAATTTATACTGCACAGGAACAGATTTAAACAACAGGGATTCAGAATGCAGATTTAGGAAATAAACTATACACAAGTGACAATCTCTTTACAGTTGCCTTTTCAGTTTACCAGTTGTTGGAGGGTGATCTCACAGACTGCGCAGAAAGAATAGCGAGGTACCCAAGTAGTGTGAACCCTTGTTCCCACACTAGTGTGAATAATCAGTGCCTGGAAAGAAGATTTTGCTATCCAATCAAGCACAAGCACAGAAAGTAAGATGCTTCCCAGCTAAATGTTCTGACAAAGGTCTCCAACCAGAAACATTAACTGGCCTTTTATAGTCAGTAGTGACAGACTTGCTCTGTATTTCTATTTTTATGACTGTTTTTTAGCTTTTCTTTTCACCTCTTCCCAGCTACGTCAATTTCCAGAATTGTGCTCCTTACATCAGTCTGACATTTTCGTTTTCCATCCACTTACCGCATCCACCAGGTTGTAGCTCTCCAAACTTATGCCAAGGATCTAAAGTTTGAACAATCTCCTATCCACTTCCCATAGAAGACCCACACATTTTGGAAGGAGAGAATAATCCATGAAGTCTC
The DNA here is from genome assembly GCF_044704955.1 of Pristiophorus japonicus. Lineage (NCBI taxonomy): Eukaryota > Metazoa > Chordata > Chondrichthyes > Pristiophoridae > Pristiophorus > Pristiophorus japonicus. The sequence goes on along the minus strand of NC_091998.1, from coordinate 59,397,107 downwards.
AAATGAGTGAAAATTTTTCCAGCTTAAATGGAAACGAAACAGCGGACAACTCTGAAGTCCCTGACTGATGCTGCAAGCTAACTTCAGGTGGTACAGAACCTGGGCCTGCTGCTCAATCCCATACAATTTCCTTCCCCGTTATCACCACCACCTATCGCAACTTTGTCAAACCTCCATTGCCATTTAATGAACCGTATCTTTATTGCCTCAGGCAATATCCTCTAGCCAGCCACCCAACTTCCACATTCAAACTGCAACTCTCAGAATGCTGCACTAGATGCTGCCCCTAGATGCTCACTAGACTCGACTGACACTTAAGAATCAAATCAAGATCCTTATGCTCACTTTTAAATCCCCCAGTCTCACATCCTAGCAATGATTCCCCATATGACTCATCTCTCCTGATGTTCATCATTCGGTCCTCTTCACCAGCACGTTATGCCTCGATCCTCAAAAACGCTTTCCTGCGCTCATGCTTTCAAAAGCCTACCACAAACTTATTTTAACATGCTCTGTCACCCCTCAAGTTCAACTGCATTGAACTTACTTCCACTAATTCAGGGCCCATTTAATTCTCCAGTCTGTAAAGTACTCTCGAATATTCTTCTGACATTGGCACTATGCTATAAATGGACATACAATTATAAAAGGTACCAATTGACAGACAAATGGTTTGCAGCCATTTTTCAAAAATCAGGCATCAACTTAAAAAATTGAAGCAAATTGAGAATTCAGGCAGAACTATTCCATGCAAAGACAAATTGAACATCACTAACAGGACTACTGAAGCAAGCAATATAAAGGCCGAGATAACTTGATAGTTTAGGAAAAAGAGGGATTTTGACAAGGAGAAAACAAGTCCAACCCAATAAGAGAAGCCTAAAGAAAAACACGCTTGCTAGGCAAAATAGAGATGAGGGAAGCCATTTGTCCCAACTAATCTTTCATTGCAATTCAACTACTCTAAGTATTGAAAATCCAATTATATCAAATTACTTCAAAAGGACAACACTGTACTTAACCAATTGCTTCCAACCTTCCCTTGTAATAACTTCAATAATCTTTTGAAAGGACACACGGTAAACACAAGATTTTTAAAAAATGGTTTTATGAATTGTTTTAATTGTATAAAACACACTTGTGTAGGCTAGTTGTTGACAAACTGCTGTATTTTCTAGTTATATTTTCATACAGCTTCAAATCTAAACTGTAAGACATACAAACGGGTCTCAGATTATATTGAACACTAAAGTAATCTCCTAAAGCTCTTCCATTTTATTTTAACTACTCTTTTTAAAAAAAATATGCCAAGTATCCCCAGGTTTCTTCTGTCCAAATTACAGTACGACAGTAGGGAGGAAGAGGGTAGGTTCAAAACTGGGCTTTATGCAGTTTTCTGCTGTCCCTTCTTCCCAATCAGAGACTTGTGGATGTGGGGGATCACACCTGTAAGGGAAAACAAAATAAAATGTACAAATCCAACAGCTCAGAGCATAGCTTCATCAAGTTCATGCACCGTATTCACTCCCCCCCACCACCCACCCCACGAGACTGCCCACCTCCACCATTCCCTTCTCAAGATGATTATTCTGGGAGATGGGAATGTCCCCATAGCTGTAAAAGTAGGCCAACATGTGGCAGTTAAAACTGAACACTATGGACAATAAACAGCTATTATGGAAACAAATTCAGATGCAAGCTAAAAAAAATACAACCATAGTCTAATATTTATATATAATGAGCTGCCCTACTGCCCCGTAGGTATTTATGGTAATGAAAATCAAGCATCTCACATAGATTACTTGAAACATCTATGTTGAGAACATCAGGTTGACAACTGCCTGGCTTGAACACAATATTTATCAAATCGATGAGTATTTCCCACATTGCTACCCCTAGTACTAGTAACATTAAGAAAAGGGAAAATAGTTCTGATAGATTACGAGAGAAGGCATTTTTAAAGCACTTCTATTCAATCTAAAAACTTCAAATGTCTTAGTGACCGATGAGAAAATGTAATTTCTTGTCTCAGTTTCCTGATGTTTTACATTTGCTCTCTTCAGCCCCTCCATGACTTATTTTATAGGGAAAGGCCTTGTGCCTCCCAGAGGAATGCCATTGCAGACTAGCCTGCCCAGGACCTGATGGAGCTGCTGTACAACATGAGCAAACTTTCCCTGTGATATGCCACTGTGGGGTGGGGGCGGGAAAGAGAAAGCCAAGTAAAGAAACCCAAATAAAGTCCTTGTACACCTAAAAAAAAAAGTTAATTTTTCCAGGAAAAAATCTTTCAAAGCTTTCCCCCCTCAAGATACCAACAGCTGGGGTAGTTCCAAAGCCACCTGTCATCCTCCAATTCCTAACTCAAGCAACCAGAAGTAGGCACTCTGAAGATTTCCCCCCGTACAAAGTGAGCTTGCCGACCAGCAACCTGTGGCATAGACGAGGGACCCGTCTGGTCTTTACAGTTCTGTTCCACAATGGGCACTGGATTTATCAGCTATCCAGAACAAAAGGTTCCCTCCACTTCCCTTCCTTAAGTCAGTTTGTGTCCCTTCAATATTGTGCTATATTTCATTATAATTAAGATTGGGTACACACACTGCGCTGAGCAGACAAAGCTGCAGGTTGAACCCATTAGTCAGGGTGGCCATTCCTTTAGGTGCTAGAGGTACAGGTACATGGATGTTAAACAGGTACAGATCACGCTGAACCGTAATGCTCTCCTCACCATCCAAGGCACTCAATGACATTCACCAAGTGTGAGCGCCTGGTTAAATACTGGAGGGCCAGTGCTTATTAAATGTAAGTCAACCTAGAGAAGAGATATAGGAATGAAAAACAACTACCACTACACTGAATTATCACCCAGCAGCTACAATGTGCACACTTTTATTGAAAGAAACTAACCTGAACTAATCACTAAGTTTCTGTTCTTTCACACCAAGACAGACATCTGAAACTTTTAATGCTCTTAGAATACAGGACTTTCAGATGATGTGAAAGCATTAATATGCTGTGATCAATGCACACGAGCCATTCTAAACACGTTGATGTAGCCAAAGTAGAGTGGATAGCATGCATAACTTTCAGCAAGTTTCTGATCTCAGAGAACATCTATTGGACACCCTACTTGGAGTTATTAAAAACAGACAATGCACCCACCACCACTAACATCTCAAAGGCCAGCACAAGAGCTATTCACCTTTTTGTGGAACAGTGTGCAATACTCAATGTACAACATAGCAGCTCATCAATGCAGAAAGCACATTGAGTTTTTAAGAACGTTCTACAATTTAAGTCATTGTCAATAATTTAGACCAACATTAAGGTCGAATTCTGAAATTCTCCATTAAAAATCCCCCCCCCCACCCCGCAATGTGTCGATTGTATAATCCCAAGAATGTAGTTAAATGAAGTAAGGAAAAGGAATAATTAGCACCCATTGTCAATAGTACTGTTAAGATGCCAAAGTGCCTGCATCACCTTAACTTTGTTCCCCTTTCCAGAAAGTTTACAGCAGATCTCATCGACAGGGCCTTGCCATAAATTTCTCATACATCATTAGATTGAATACTTTAACAGTAATTCAGAAAAAATCTCAAAATCAAGGCAATACCCCAAAACTACAACAGCTCATTAAGTTTTGTTCCTTTATCTTGGATGTAGTATGTCATATGCAAATCAAATGTCCACCTCAGTCCTATTCACGCACACCAGTAGCTCCCCCAAAACCACTACTGTACCAAGCTAACACGTACCGCCACCAGCAATGGTTGCCTTGATCAGCGAATCCAGCTCCTCATCACCTCGGATGGCCAACTGCAAGTGACGTGGCGTGATGCGCTTTACTTTCAGGTCCTTCGATGCATTTCCTGCCAACTCCAACACCTATAGAATATCAAGTTAGCACGGTAGTTTTCAAAATTCTTTTGTTTACAGCTTCTGAATAAATTAAAGCTAAAAATTACTAATATAAGAATTCCAAGAGCAATAAGTATTTGTTTTGACAACACAAGTTTTGTTGCGAATAACACAAGAAGCTAAGCAGGCCAACGTTCCCGGATTTCCAAGTTTCGGGAGTAACCTCCATCTAGTAAACTCCCTCCTTGACCATGCCTTTGGCTCCCCATCCTAGCTTTGCTATGTCCATCTGCTGCTCCCTATGCTGAAGTCCACTGTATATCTTTCGTTCTTATGTAAGGATCAGTATACAAAAAAAAACTTGCATTTCTATAGTGCCTTTCACGACCAGACGTCTCAAAGCGCTTTACAGCCAATGAAGTACTTTTGGAGTGTAGTCACTGTTGTAATGTCTTCTTCTTAGGCGGTCCCTCGTATCGAGGATGGCTTGCTTCCACGCTAAGAAGGGATGGGTTCACAGGTGTTCCAATGAAGGACCTAATATTCCAGGTCCTGAACTACATGTGGAAGATGCCTGTGTGTGGATTTTTTAACGTGGGGTGGCCGTTGCACACCAGCCACCACATGGGCTTGACAGAGCTAGGTCTTGGTCCAGTGGCAAGGATTAACCAAGACAACTCTGCTGCACGGACCTAGTGCGCACACATATCGCAGTGTGGGCTGGCCCGCTCTGGCCCTGGGGCCTCACCTCTTCTGGACCCCGAACTGTCGCCTCTCCTGGGCCCCGGTCACTCCGATCCTCTGCCCTAGTCATTTGCTGCACCTCTGCCACGATCTTTCATTGTAATGTAGGAAAGTGCAAATTGCTGCACTCACGTTCAAAACCCCCCCATGGCCTCACCCCACCGTATATCTACACAACTACACTGCACCCAATAAGTTTCTCATCACCCGCACCACCATTGGTAGATCCTGTCTTCTGGAATTTCCTGCAGAGTTATTTCTGTCTTGACCTATCTTACCCAAGTCTTGAAAATCTCTCCTACATAGCCTTTGATTCCCCTGCCCTAACTGTATCCATTCGCTCTGCTGCTTGGGATACACTATTTGTTGTTCCTCACTAAACTGCTTCAAGTCTTCTTGCATATGAAGAATGCTATAGAAAGGCATGTTTGTGTAACTATCACCTGGAGTAGTTTACATCAAGGACATCAGGAGCATCACCAAACCAAAAGCAGCAACACAGGCAGATATTTTGTAGCCTTGATTTCATTCACACTCTTCTCATCCTAAACCAAAAAGACTGTGCCCAGTTTTTGAAATACAGGTCCAACTCCATTATCACCTACCTCAGCAGTGAGATACTCCAGGATAGCTGCACTGTACACTGCAGCTGTAGCACCCACCCGTCCATGGCTAGTGGTACGAGTCTTCAAATGCCTATGAATACGACCTACAGGAAACTAGAAGAAACAATACCAAGTGAAACCTGTCAGCCCATTCAAAAGGCACAAGTGTGTACATCCAATGCAAGGAATAAAACCCAATTATGCATCATCCATTGCTACGTTTCATGTTGCTACACAGTTCTTCCAGTCCTAATAAAATATATTCGACCGTAGCTCAATATGCAAATGTTGAGGTATTTAAGCACGAGAAGTCTAATGTTCCTCAAAAATTGGTTTGACGTTATCCAGTTCTTGTTAAAAAAATATATAATTGGATATCTGGATGTGAGCAGCAATGGCAAGGCTGCATTTATCACCATCTCCAGTTGCCCTGAGAATGTGGTGACTGGTCTTCTCCTTGAACTTTGCAGCAGGCAGTGGTATAAAGTTGGGTGGGAGTTATCAACATCGACTCCAGAAAGTCTCATGGCTTCTGGTCAAATTAAGTCAAGGAAACCGGATTATCTTGCGTGCTGCCACCCATTCCTCCACGCTGAACATTAATTGGAGGAAGCAAGAACGCAGAATGTACTTTGAATGGCTTTGTAGTCCTGCTACCTGATCTGGTCATGTCCTGAAGGGCACAGCTGCTAGATTGGGATTGTCAGGCAATGAGGGCACCAATACATCTTGTGCTAGTGGTCTCTTCTCCACAGTGAAGGTATTCTCCATTGTGTAGAGTGGCACTACAACTGTGCTAAGTGCAACAGATGAAGGACTGATCTAGAGCCCAAGACTGGATAGCCACGTGGCACTATAGATCAACAAACTGTATACCACCACAATCTAACTTCATGGCCTCAATGGGAAGGGTAGAAGGGTGTGCCAAAAGCAGCACCCGGCATGCCTCTGAATTAGGTACCAACCGAGTGAAGTTAAAATAACTGCATGCTGAAAACACCAAAAGCAACAGGTTTAAGATAGTGCTAAGAAGATAAAGCCGAAGCGTTTCCAAACATCTTTAGTCTAACGTGCTGACACTACTTGATCTTTTTCCCCTTCATAGATGCCGGTGTCCAGCTAATTCAGTTGACTCTGGCATTAAGCAGCTTAGTGTTCTGGGCAGTGAAGGCTTTGGGCTCAGACAACATCCCAATTGGAGTGAAGACTTGTACATTAGAATTAGCTGCCCCACTAGCAAAGCTATTCTAGTGTAGCTGGTATTTGCCCAACAAACAGGAATATTAATCACCAAAACAGTATAAACCAGTTGCTGCTGCATCAGCCCTTTTCCAGTCATCGGCAAAGCAATAGGTAGGAGCCATCAGTAGTGCCATTGAGCAGCACGTAATTGTCAATAACCTCACTGATGCTCAGTTCAGGTGCTTCTAGAAACACTCTGCTCCAGAACTCATTGCAGCCTTGATGCAGACATGAATACAAGAGCTGAATGCCAGAAGGGAGGTATCTTAAATAGCATGGCATCAAGGATCTCCAACAAAACAAGGGGTCATTGGGAAAACCGGCACGTGCTGGCTGGAGTAGTCCCCGACACATTGGGAAGATCATTATTTGCTGGAGGCCAATCATTGCCCCTCAGGACATTGCTGCAAGTTCTGCAGGGAAATGCCCTCAGTCCAAATTATCTTCAGCTGCTGCATCATAAAGGTCTGAGTAGGGCTCTTCACGGATGATTCTAGTGAAGCCCCTCAGAGCATTTCTTAATATTAAATGTGCTTTATCAATGCAAGTTGTTGCTGTGGAGAACTTTTTATAATTAGTATCGCAATTATTTGGAGGCATGTTCCCAATTCTGAAAGCTCACCTGTTTCTGTACTTGTCAAACCTATTCTGAACACAAAGCCTACCTGTAATCCTGCTCTCTGAGAGCGGGAAACTGCTTTAGCCTTGGCCTTTCCCGAGTCCTTCCCAGCTTTCCCGCCAGCCTGCCAGGGAGAGGTAAACAGACCATCAACACAAATTAAACTTCTACAGATCTAGAAAAGCCTGCAACACTTGCACAAATAAACATTTTTAGTTTACAGAAATGCAGTGGGGCTGCTTAAAAAAAAACTTTTAATACAGAATTTCTCTTGTATGCAGTTGATCATCAGCAAAACCATCATATAGGGCCCAAGTTTCCACATGATTTCCGCCTGATTTTTAGGAGCAACTGGTGGAGAACGGACTATCTTAGAAATCGCAATTCTCCACATTTTTTTTTCTGCAGTTCTAGTCAGTTAGAACAGTTTCACTTTGGAACAGAATTTTTTCTTCAAAAGGGGGCGTGTCCGGCCACTGACGCCTGATTTCAAAGTTTCCACAGTGAAAACGTACTCCAAACTAACTTAGAATGGAGCAAGTGGAGATTTTTGTTGAACTGAAATAACCTTGTCTACACATTAAAAAATCAGGCGCAGGTTACAAATTAGGTGTCCAGAACGAGGTGGGGGGAAGGGAAGTCATTAAATTCTATAATAAATCCTTATTTATACTTATGCAAATAAATCCAACCTGAATAAAAATTTATAAGCAAAGAAAAGATTAAATAAACTATCTTCCTACCTGTGTGAAAGTGCTTCAGCCAGGGAGAATGCTGCAGGAAGCCTCACAAGTTGAGGCAGCCGTTCGTTCCCGACGGCGGGGGGGGGGGGGGGGGGGGGGGAAGAGAGAGGAAGCCGTTCCCGACGGCGGGTGGAGCCGTTCCCGATGGCGGGCGGGGGGAGGAGGAGACAGTGAGAAGGCTGCAGGAAGCCTCAGACAGCAGGGGGGGGGAGGCCGTTGGGAAACGGCTGCCTCAACTTCTGAGGCTTCCTGCAGCCTTCTCACTGCTGCAAGAAGCCTCAGTGCTGATCATGGAAGGGCAATGTGCTTTTATTAAAAAATGTTCAAAAATTAAACAGCTACAAAGAACTACAAAAATGGCCGAGTGCCAATGTTTCCTTCACACTGCGCGTGCACAAACGCTCCAACACGCAGGCGCAGGGTTGCCGGCAGGAAAAAAACTAATTTAAATGGTACCCACCCCCTTCCACTTACAAAATCAGTGCGAGTGGTAGGCTCCACCCCCCTGGGCACCGCGCCAAGCAGACATGGAGCTGCAGGGCGCTCCAGAATCGCGCGTTTTTTTCCGGCGCCGTTTTCGGCGCGAAAAACGGGCGCCCAGCTCAGAGGGGCGCCTGTTTTTTATCGTGTGGAAACTTGGGCCCTTAGTCTCATGATAGCGTATTCTGGCTTCACATTAGATCAGCGAGACCAACATTATTACAAATGCCCAATGACTATAATTTCTATAATCTGAAAGTTGGGAGCATTTATATTTAGTGTTGATCAGTATAGACAGTTAAAAAACTATATGCTAGTGCTTTAGAAAGAGACACAAGATGCATTTTAATTCTCACTCGAGACATCACATGATGCAAATTCAACATTTCCAGTTGAAATAGCAGGAAGTACTCCAGAACTAAGCTGGAAAGCAATTGCATTTAACACTCAGGATAATTTAATAACCACAGAGCAACATTTTTCTGGGGCCAAACAAGAATTTAAGAAATTGAGGAGAGAAAAAAGTTACTCAATAAACCTCATCCAAGGTAGACAGAACACTTTTCATTATGCAACTGCTAGTACAGGTACAGCATCGAAAACCTGAAGTTCTGAAATTCAAAATGTTACAAATGATCCGTGGCAGGGTCATCCAGAAAATGTTCCGAAATCCGGCCCCTCCCCAACCCCCGCCTCACCGCCCCCTCAAAGAACAAGCTACATTCAGAAAAAATACAAACAAAAATCAGCACCTGCTCCATTTTTAAAAAGAAAAATAAGATTACTCTCATCTGTCACTTTGCCAGAGTGGGGATTATCGAAAAAGGACATTTGGTAAAAGAGTCTGAAATAATGAACTACATGTTTGGGAATGTAACAAAGTCAACCTGTTTTGGGCTAGTTTTTAGTAAGAATATGAAAGAATGGAAGTGGAACATTCCATACATCTAGTACCTACTCTCAGAAATACCTCGGCCCAGGCGTTTCCAGACTCGGGGTGTCGGAAAGTTGTTCCGAAGTTTGGAAATACCCAAACCTGGGCTCGGGCGTTTCTGGATTTGGGACGTCAGAACGACGTTCCGAAGTCTGTAAATACACAGAATCCAGAATGGCTTCGGTCCCAAGGCGTCCGGATTTTCGACGCTGTACCTGTACTTCACAATTGAAGAGACATGTGAGATACAGGTCCAATCTTCCAAATTTGATAAAGTATTCAAGAAATTTTGAACCAAAAAACATTCAACAATCTTTTAAGACAACAAGCCTATTTTCAACACACAGGAATTATTTCCAATTCTATTTAATACTACTTCTGTAATGATGTACTGCCACAAAATTTTGGTTCTCAAGTGCACTTCGCCTCAAAACCCAGCAATCTGAACTTGGATTTACTGATCCGAGTATTGTTTGACCTATGAACAATTATATACCACTCTCAACATGTGTTCAGGATGCAAGTAACGAACATCTGAAATGGGATTTTGAATGTAAACTAGCATACAACCAACTGTAAGCAAGTCAGACATTTGTTCTGAATCTACTGTTGATTACCAAGGTACAGCAACAAATTGTATTACACCAGAAACATTTATGGCTAGGCCAAGTTTGTTCGGTGGCTGGAGTTATCCAGTTCAAATACAGGATACCACAATTAGATCTTAATTTTTTGATTAGCCGGCACCACTTATGGTAGCAGCACCTGCAAGTTAAATAATGCCAAATAAATATGTGGCGCAGCTCGGAATAACCCGGCTCGGCTATGTGAGGCCCCACAGGGGCCGGAGGCGGGCGGTGGAGCAAGATCCCAACATGATGTATCGTGAGCCTGTCACCACCAGCCAGAAGTACGGATGGTGGCTGCACCGGGAGCCCGAGGAGGAAGTGTGGGACACGCTGCACTGGACTTCAGTCGTTCGCTATCCGCTCGCTGACAGCGAGATGACACGGTACACCAACCGTATGGCACTGACGAACCCCCACTATTGCTTATTCTGATCAAGTGTGCTCGCCCCAACCTCCTGCGAAGGATTATCGTTTACAGACCGAGAGGGCCCAGAGAGTCCCAACCCCAGATCTCGACTCTCAATCTTCCAGCGACTTGCCTGAAGCGGGGGGGGGGGGGGGGGGGGGAGGGGTGGGATGTGTCTGCGAGGGGTATGGGGCAGATGATCAAATCAACGGCCGAAGTTGCAGCATGACCTTGTCCAGGCATGTAGTGTAAATATATAATTCTGCGGCAATAAAAAGACAGATCTTTCACCCAAAAAAAAAAAAAAAAAAAAAAAAAAAAAAAAAAAAATATTCTTATGTTCAATATTCTTAACCGGGCATTTAGCACAAAACCAGACTAATGCACTCTTCACTCAGTCAATGCCAACCTTCCTCGAGTTCAGTCACAAACGCAAATCTAAATCATCCATGTGTCATCTAAGAGTCTGGAAATTGGACAATGTAGGTGGCCAAGAATCCATCTGCTTAGACACATAACTGCTATTCGTCAACCTACCAAAGAACAATATATCCTTAATCTAGGTTGAGCATCTGAAATCCGGAGGTCCGGAATCCAAACCGCACCCACCTCGGGCCACCGCCGACCTCTCTCCTGTCTAAGGCTGACCTTGCTCCCGCCTCAGATCTCTGCCACGGGCTAATGTCGTTCCCGCCTCGGGCCAACCCCGCCACACCAAGACAGTTCCAGATCCGGACGTCAGAAAGACGTTCTGAAGTCCGGAAATATTCGAACCTGGGATCAGGCGTTTCCGGATTCGGGCTGTCAGAAAGGCACTCCGAAGTTCGGAAATGCACAGAATCCAAAACGGCCTCAGTCCCAAGGCTTCCGGATTTTCGACGCTGTACCTGAAGCAATATATTCCCTCACAAACCCTTTAAGCATATTGAAATAATTGAAGTTGTAGGAGATTCCAACCCTCTCCTATAAATACAGTGCATTGTTGACACTTCATTTGAATTATCTTGACAATTCAATATGTTTATTCCTGCTTTATGATATTGCTTAGTTTAAGCTACTGCATGTTTCAAAAAAGTTTAAGCACATTAACATTTCTACTCATCAGGCATGGACTGTAAAAAAAAATTTGAAAATACTCTACACTACACACTTGAAACTGAGCAGAAACCCAAAACAAAAATGTCATCCCAATCCTTATAAAAATGAAGGTTTGGTTATCGCCATAAAAGCATCGACAAAAGCTCCCCATTTGCAACTTTTTAGCTCTGCGAAACATTTTGCAAAACATTAAATCAAATGCATCATAATAAGGTACTTCTGTAACTAAACTAGTCTGGTATTGAGAGAATTATTTTTGTTAGTTACACTGGCATTCAAAATCGAGAAAGTACTTAAATGAGTAAGACAGGCAACTTCATACAGTCTGAAAATTGTCTGACATTTATAAATTGAGTCTTCCATACACCAAGGTCTGAATGTTCAGCCATATACTTCAGTAAAGTTAACTCAAGTCTGAATTTTTAGCGTTGCAATTCCAGTTTGTGGAACTGTTAAACTTGAGTGGTTGCATGCAATAAATATATTTACCAAATGGGGTCAGCACTAAAAAAAACACATCATACATCGGTATCTACAAACATGTCAAATCGAGGATAGGCACTGAAAGCTGTGCTCAGTGACAGATCCCAAGCCTCTCACACCGAGGGCAGGGAAAGACAAGGTTTCCTGCCAGCTCACTGTCACTCAAACACAACAGAGCGAGAGCCAGAACTGGCACCGGGAATAATACCCAAGACGGGCACTGGGTGAAATAATACCCAGGACGGGCACCGTGTAAATAAAAACTGAACGGGCACCATGGAGAATAATACCCAGGACGGGCAGCGGGGGAAATAATACCCAGGACGGGCACCGGGGGAAAATAATACCCAGGACGGGCACCGGGGGGAGAGAATAGACCCAGGACTGGCACCGGGGGGGGGAATAGACCCAGGACTGGCACCAGGGGAAATAATACCCAGGACTGGCACCAGGGCAGTAAATAGACCCAGGACTGGCACGGGGGGGGGGGGGAATAGACCCAGGACTGGCACGGGGGGGGGGAGAGAATAGACCCAGGACTGGCACCGGGGGGGGAGAATAGACCCAGGACTGGCACCGGGGGGGGGGGGGGGAAAGAGAATAGACCCAGGACTGGCACCGGGGGGGGGGGGGGGGGTGGAATAGACCCAGGACTGGCACCGGGGGGGGGGGGGGGGAATAGACCCAGGACTGGCACGGGGGGGGGGGGGAAATCCAGCTTCCATCGCTCGCTCCCGTCAGGAGAGCGGGAAAAAGGGAGGGAAAGTAACTCCTATAACAATTCATGCAAATAAATCAATTACCACAGGACGCTTTTAAACACGCCCCGGTCTCAATTTACACAATCACACACACAACCTTACACATTGGAGAAAACATATTATTGAAGTGGGAGAGAGAATGGCCTGGGAAATCTCCCGAGTGGGGGTTATGGAATCGAAAGCCCAACAGCTCACGCAGCCGGAGCCACACGGCTAGAGCCCGGAGATTTAAAGAGTTAACCCCGGGCTGGACACACACACAGAGCCGGGCCGGGCAGCGCAGGGGGTGAGATTGGGCGGGAGGCGGGCCGAGGGATCGGGCGGCAGTCGGCCACTGGAGATTGGGCGGGAGCGGGGATTGAGCGGGAGCCGGGCCGGGGGTGGGTGACGCGCGCTCGCTCGGCGTCTGTCATAAAGGCGCGAGCTGCCGGCGGCGGGATACAAAACCTCTCGAACAGCCCGGCCGTGAGGTGATATTGGAGGAGGCCTGCTCGGCCCCCTCTCGCTCGCTCTCTCTCTCCCCCTCCCTATCGCCCCGCTCTCCCCCGGCCTCCGCTCACCATCTTTCGCTCCTGTCAGCGCTCGCTTCCTCGCGCCCACTCTCCACTCAAACAATAACCGACACTGCCCCGCCGCCCCGCCCACATCCGGGGCCCAGCCGCCACGCCAAAGTTCGCGGCCAATCGCCGCCCCGCATACTCATTCAAACCCGCCGGCCGGCCAATCGCCGCCCCTCTTCTTTTCACGTCCTTTCCCCGTGTCAACGGCTTTTTTCCCCTTTTTTTTGCACGCGGCGTTTTAGAGCGGAATTCGCTTCATAAACGATTCTTTTTCTTGCTTGTAAATTCAAATGTGCGTGTTTCGCTCGACAGCAATCTAACTATAGGATGGAACCAAAAAGAGAAAAGCCTTTATTTGACATATGAAGCACGACCAATCGGACTGGAGTTTCCACATTGTCCCGCCCACCCTAGGGTATTATCTACTTGTTGATAACGTGATTGTATTATATTTATTTAAACAAACTACTAAATGCATTATTATTAATTTTTGCCTGCTTCTGATGAAGCTGAAAGCAGCAAAGCTACTTTAGTGAATATGGTTTGGTAAAAGGGGGTGGGCAGTCACCGTGTGATTGACGGCGGAACTGTCCACTCAGGCTGCGCAGCGTTTAATTGACAGTTCCAGCAGCCAATTAGTGGGCGGGACCCCTGTCAACGGCGCGCGTTCAGTTAGCAACGGGAGATGGCAACGGGCAGTGATTGACAGAAACAGCAACCAATTCACACAGAGAATGGCAGCTTTAACACAGTTTGAAACCCGTTTTGAAAAACAACAGCGTATGTGTCCTTACATTTGCATCCTGCATATGCAACGTTTACAATTTGCTTTCAAATTTGCTCTTGTCAGTTCTGCAGGATAAGCGCCCGAACGACCCCTATCCCTTGCTTTATATATGTGTATATATATAGCAGTTTATAACTACCACTTAATATGGGTCATCAGTAAATCAGTGCAATGCAATGAATGGCAGGTTTAAGTGTGGTATTCATTTATTTTTGTTGGTATTTGCGTTAACTTCGTGGTCGCAGAGTAAACAGCCGGTCCATCAACAGGTGGTCTTCAAACAGGTTGCACCATATGCTCCTCCCAGTTGGAAGCTGCAAATAAAGAATAAGCAACAAGGGGTTTATCTATTTAAGATATGTTTCCTGATATATTTAAACTTGATTTAATGCATTTTGCATTGCTGTCATTTTCATTCTTTGCCTTTTATACCTTGTTTGTGTCTCTGGATAAAGAAGTTTCTCCTGAATTCCCGACTGGATTTATTATTGACCGGCATTCAGTTAGATCCCGGCTGACCTGTACCTCAACTCCATTTTCCTGCCTTTGCTCCATATCCCTTGATACCCTTACCCAACAAAAATCTTATCGATCTGAGTCTTCAATTTTCAATTGTGGCTCAGTGGGTAACACACTCGCCTCTGAGTCAGAAGGTTGTGGGTTCAAGTCCCACTCCAGGAACATGAGTACATAAATCTAGTCTGGCGCTCCCAGTGCAGTGCTGAGGGAGTGCTGCTCTGCCGGAGGTGCCATCTTTCGGATGAAGACGTAAAAGATCCCATGGCACTGTTTCTGAGACGAGCAGGGGAGTTATCCCTGGTGTCCTGGCCAATATTTATCCCTCAATCAACATCACAAAAACAGATTATCTGCTCATTATCACATTGCTGTTTGTGGGAGCTTGCTGTGCGCAATATGACTGCCACGTTTCCAGCATTCATCATCATCATCATCATAAGCCGTCCCTCGAAACGAGGATGACTTGCTTCCATGCCAAAAAAGGATGAGTTCACAGGTGTTTCAATGAAGGACATAATATTCCAGGTCCTGAACTGCATCCTGAAGGGTGGAAGATGCCTGTGCATGGATTTTTGTGTGGATTTTTTTAACGCGTGGTGGCCGTTGCACACCAGCCACCACATGGGCTTGACAGAGCTAGGTCTTGGTCCAGTGGCAAGGGTTATCCAAGATGACTGGAGATCTGCTCTGCTGCACGGACCTAGTGCGCACACATATCGCAGTGTGGGCTGGCCCGTGCTGCCCCTAGCCCTGAACTCACGCCACTCCTGGGCCCCGATCACATCCCTCTAGTCTCTCGCCGCTCCTTTGCCCCGACCTCGTCGCTCCTGCTGTGTCTTCCCACGCTCCAATCACCGACCTGGACCTTGATGACATCACTTCGCTGCCGTCGTCCTCCTGCACCAGCTCGCACTGCTCCCTGAAGTGGCATGCCTCTACGCTGCTCATTTTATGGCCCCGACCTACCGCTGGGGCCGCCACGCTGCTCCAACATTACAACAGTGACTACACTTCAAAAGTACTTCATTGGCTGTAAAGCGCTTTGAGACGTCAGGTGGTCATGAAAGGCGCTATATAAATGCCATTCTTTCTTTTTCACCTGAACCAGCCTTTGGGGGGGAAGAGAGTTCCAGATTTCTGCTACCCTTTGTGTGAAGAAATGCTTCCTTATTTCACTCCTGAATGGCCTCGATCTAATTTTAAGATTATGCCCCCTCGTTCTGGATTTCCCTAGAGAAAATATTTTCTCTGTAACTTCCCGATTAAATCCTTTTATAATGTTATTCGCAGGTTGTTATTCTGACTTAAAACTCTCATCGGGAGTATTGCGATGGATGGGTTCACCACTCTAGTCATGTGTATCCCACTGGATGCCAACCCAGTATGTAGAGGCTGGAGCTCTGGTCTCTTGCTGGAGTTGGGCTCGAACCATAACCTTACAACTTGGAGACTGCTTGATAGCTTAGTGGGTTAATTATAATACTGGGCCATACAAAGCAGGCATTCCAAAATTGGATCCCTGAGTTAGATAATCTCATCCAAGGCAACAATAAAGTCAGAGCAAATGACCTCAATGCCCTTGGGTTGGTGACGAGGAGAAAATCAGGCTGAGGTTAGGGCTCCTGATCACAATCCAGTAACTCATGCTGTATGCCATTATTGACACCTGGAGTAGGATTTTTTTTAAATCAATATTTTACTATAAGAAATACTGTCGTGTATCTGTGCTCTGGGACATTAGTTATTTCTATCGGGACTGCCCTTGAACTGGTTAAAGTCCTATATTAAAAACTCCCATCAGCGAGCACCTGCCCAGATTTTGCACGTAACTGAAACTCGGTGCACAGATTCTGGATAAGATGCGTCTGAGTCGCGCTCGGACAGTGAGGCTCAGAGACAGCATGTTAGCACAGGGCTGCGGAGACTGTTCCCGGGGGCACAGAGCTGCAGGGACAGTTGCTGGGGGCACAGGGCTGCAGAGACCGTTCCTGGGGGCACAGGGCTGTGGAGACTGTTCCCGGGGGCACAGAGCTGCAGGGACAGTTGCTGGGGGCACAGGGCTGCAGAGACTGTTCCTGGGGGCACAGGGCTGCAGGGACAGTTCCTGGGGACACAGGGCTGCAGGGACAGTTGCTCGGGGCACAGGGCTGCGGAGACAGTTCCTGGGGACACAGAGCTGCAGGGACAGTTTCTGGGGGCACAGGGGTATGGTGGTCAGTTCCTGGGGGCACAGGGTTGCAGGGACAGTTCCTGGGGGCACAGGACTGCGGAGGACAGTTCCTGGGGGCACAGGGCTGTGGAGACAGTTCCTGGGGGCACAGGACTGCGGAGGACAGTTCCTGGGGGCACAGGGCTGTGGAGACAGTTCCTGGGGGCACAGGACTGCGGAGGACAGTTCCTGGGGGCACAGGGCTGTGGCAGACAGTTCCTGGGGCACATGGCTGCAGGGACAGTTCCTGGGGGCACATGGCTGCAGGGACAGTCCCTGGGGGCACAGAGCTGTGGAGACAGTTCCTGGGGGCACAGGGCTGTGGCAGACAGTTCCTGGGGCACATGGCTGCAGGGACAGTCCCTGGGGGCACAGGGCTGTGGAGACAGTTCCTGGGGGCACAGGACTGTGGAGACCGTTCCTGGGGGCACAGGGCTGCGGAGGACAGTTCCTGGGGGCAGAGGGCTGTGGCAGACAGTTCCTGGGGCACAGGGCTGCGGAGGACAGTTCCTGGGGGCACAGGCTGACCCAGGCAGCTGCAAGCTGGGAGCGTCACTGCTGCGAACAACTGGTCATTGCCACAGGAACACTGAGCAAAAATCGGCAGGAAAGAAAATGGAGGTGGCGATGGTGTTATGGAGACCTAGCCCAGGGTACCTGACTCATTCCACAATTTCTGTCTCCCTCGACCCCTCAATCAAATCAAATCATTCTGGAAACAGTCCTGCTTTTAAATGTTCGTGTTTCCCTTCAATCGGCCCCTCTTTCAAAGCTGCCGATTCTTATTTAGGTAACAACACCACAGATGCTGGCCACACTCAGGCCCTTGCCCAGATGTCCTTTCTTCATCTGCGAGTGTTGGCTGCTATTCGTTCATAGGCAGCATCACAAATGACTGATTCTGCCGTCACTCAATGTTCACATAAGCGTTTCCAACAGAGATTACTGGGGACCGTGGAGCGGGGACCCTGGTTAATATTTCCCTTCCTGACCCGAGGAGCGGTGGGATGCTGAGGCTCTGTATGTAATGCCCGATTTTGAATTATTTCTTCACTAATCTGAGTTCAATACATTACAAGGCATTGCTGCCCTCACCAACAAACCTACAGCTCATCCCAAGATAAAATTAGTTAGAAACATACTGGGGCGATTTCCCGTCCTGGTTTGGGGGGGGGGGCAAGGGCGATTGCAGGCCTAAAGTTGCGACGTAGCACTTAACATCCGTTTCCCGCAATGTCCAACCCGCGCCGATTGTGGAACAGGTGGAAACAGGAGTAGCATTCCTGCCCGAAAGAGGTGAGATCCGGCCTACACTGTGCAAATTGGCGTCCTACACTGTATTTAGAATCCGATGCAGTCCTGGTCTACCACCGGATTAGTTCCACACGTGTAACTGAGCGTTGAATGGCCAAACCAGCGCCCCTTGAAGGGACCACTGCAGGCTGCTCATAGAAAAAGCTTTGCCAATTGTAAAGTCCTGTCCCCTCAGTACAGATTCACACGAGGCATGTAGTGAAGTCAAGGTCACTCTGGACCTGCACCTCTATTTCACAGCTCTGGAATGCTGCACTTGCCTGAGATCTGTCCTTATATACCTGTCTCTTGCAAGTGCATCCCTGGTGGTAAGGTATGCTGGTGGTTTCAGGTCATATCTTATTACAGTCATGTATAGCATGATAGGATACAGTTATATATAATGTAAGATACATGACATCACCCTCCCCCAAGGTCTTATTGTCTATAGGTTCAGTCTCTCAGGTGGTCTACGCTCTCGCGTGGAGTGTCTGAGTTGTGGTTCAGTTGTTTGCCTTGGGGTCTGTTTTTCTTTGGGTGTGGTTGCTGGTATCTCGCCTGGGCTGTCTGTTTCGATTGGTGTGATTGTTGTTGACTCGCCTGGGCTGTCTGTTGGGATTGCCCTTTCCTCAGGTTGTTCCCTCTGTCTGTCCACCAGGTGTGGTGCGAGTTCCACATTGTAGTCTGCCTCTGGTTCCGCAGTGTTGTTGGTAAATCTGCTTTTGACTTGGTCTACAAGTCTCCGGCAGGTTTTGCCATTGTCCATTTGTACTACCAGTAGCCTGTTTCCTTCCTTGCCCGTTACTGCCCCTGCAAGCCATTTGGGACCCCTGCCATAGTTTAGTACAAACACTTTGTCCCCTATCTCATTCCATCTCCCCCTCAAATTTCTGTCATTGTACTCAGTCAGCTTACGGCGCTTTGCCTCAACGATTTCGTGCATGTCTGGGAGGATTAATGAGAGCCTTGTTTTTAAAGTCCTTTTCATCAACAGTTGCGCGGGGGGATCCCAGTCAGTGAGTGCGGACGAGATCTGTATGCCAGCAGCAGTCGCGACAGGCGACCCTGCAGCGTGGGACCTTGGATTTTAAGCATGCCTTGTTTAATGATTTGCACTGCTCTCTCCACCTGGCCGTTGGAGGCCGGCTTGAACGGTGCCGTCTAGACGTGATTTATGTCGTGGTCAATTATAAAGTCTTGGAATTCTGCGCTGGTGAAACATGGACCATTGTCACTGACTAATATGTCAGGGATTCCGTGCATTGCAAGCATGGTTGCGAGGCTCTCCACAGTGGTGGAGGCTGTGCTCGAGTTTAAAATGGTGCATTCGATCCACTTTGAAAATGCATCTACAACTACGAGGAACATTTTGCCCATGAATGGGCCCGCATAGTCTACGTGCACCCGCGACCACGGTTTGGTAGGCCAGGGCCAGGGGCTCAGTGGAGCCTCCCTGGGGGCATTGATGAGTTGGGCACAAATGGTGCACCTTCGGACGCAGAGCTCCAAGTCCGCGTCAATACCAGGCCACCAGACGTGGGATCTGGCTATGGCCTCCATGAGAACGATCCCCGGGTGCTCGCGATGGAGCTCCCGGACAAATGCCTCTCTGCCTCGCAGAGGCATGACTACTCGGCTGACCCACATCAGGCAGTCTGCTTGTAGTGATAGCTCATTCATGCGCCTGTGACAGGGTTTTAATTCCTCGGGGCAGGCATCGCGAGCCTCTGCCCAGTCACTGGTTATGACACATCTTTTTACTAAGGATAACGTGGGGTCGCTGGCCGTCCAGGCTCTGATTTTGCGAGCCGTCATGGGCGAACCTGTGGACTCAAAGGCATTGATTGCCATGACTATCTCACAGTCCTGTTCGTCAGACCCTTCCGTGGTCGCCAGGGGTAGCCTGCTGAGCGCGTCGGCACAGTTGTCTGTGCCTGGTCTGTGCCTTATGATATAGTCGTAGGACGCCAGCATGAGTGCCCACCATTGAATTCGCGCCGAGGCGTTGGCGTTTATTGCCTTGCTCTCGGATAGGAGGGAGGTGAGGGGCTTGTGGTCAGTTTCTAACGCGAACTTGGCGTCGAAAAGGTATTGGTGCATCTTTTTGACACCATACACGCATGCAAGCACCTTCTTCTCTACCATTCCGTACCTGCGCTCCGCCCGCGAAAGTGACCTGGAGGCATAAGCTATGGGTTGTAATTTGCCCGCACTATTGACATGTTGCAAAACACACACGACCCCATACGCTGACGCATCGCATGTGAGAACTAGCTTTTTATCTGGGTCAAAGAAAGTCAAAACACAGTTGGAACACAGAAGGTTGCGTGCCTTATTGAAGGTGCGTTCCTGGGCGTACCCCCAAAACTAATCGCACCTCTTCCTGAGTAACACGTGGAGAGGCTCCAGCAGCGTGCTTAGGTTCTGCATAAAGTTCCCAAAGTAATTGAGTAGCCCGAGAAAGGCGCGCAGTTCTGAGACATTCTGGAGCCTGGGTGCCAGGCTCTGTTTTGGACTCTGTTGGGCGGATTCCATCAGCGGCAATCCTTCTGCCCAAAAATTCAACCTCGGGTGCGAGAAACAGGCACTTGGATTTCTTGACTCGTAGGCCTACCCGATCCAACCGCTTTAGTACTTCCTCCAAATTACGGAGATGGGAGTCGGTGTCCCTGCTCGTGATAAGTATGTCGTCTTGAAATACAACCGTCCCCGGGATGGACTTGAGCAGACTCTCCATGTTGCGCTGGAATATGGCAGCTGCCGATCTGATGCCGAATAGGGATCGATTGTACATGAAAAGGCCTCGATGTGTGTTGATGGTGGTGAGTAGCTTGGATTCCTCGGTCAATTCTTGCGTCATATACGCAGATGTGAGGTCTAATTTTGAGAAAAGTTTACCTCCAGCCAATGTGGCAAATAAGTCCTCTGCTCTGGGCAGCGGGTACTGGTCCTGTAGGGAGACTCTGTTTATGGTAGATTTGTAGTCCCCACAGATTCGCACGGATCCATCAGTCTTCATGACTGGGACGATGGGTCTTGCTCAGTCGCTAAATTCCACAGATGATATAATGCCTTCCTGCAGAAGCCTGTCTAGTTTGTGTTCAATCTTTTCCCTCATCACAGAGGGTACAGCTCTAGTCTTGTGATGGACCGGTCTAGCATCCTGTGTGATGTAGATTTTGACTTTGACCCCTTTGAAAGTGCCCACACCTGGCTGAAAGAGATGTTCAAATCGCTTTATAACTGTTGAGCAGGAGGTCCGTTCCTCTAATGACATGGCATGGACATCATCCCATTTCCAGTTCAGTTTTGCCAGCCAGCTTCTCCCCAGCAGTGCTGGGGGGTCTCCGGGGACAATCCACAGGGGAAGTCGGTTCACCGTCCCTTTGTGTGTGACAGAGAGCATGGCATTGCCGAGGACTGGTACGATTTCTTTGGTATAGGTCCTTAGTTTGGTGTCGACCCTTGTGAGTTTTGGTCTGTCTCTTTTATGCGGCCACAGTTGTTCAAATTGTTGAGCGCCCATGAGAGATTGACTCGCTCCCGTATCCAGCTCCATGTTGACAGATATCCCATTGAGTAGGACCCTCATCATTATAGGAGGCGTCCTGTTGTAGGAGCAGCGGCCATTGATCGTGTTGACCCGCTGTACATCGGTGTCCCGGGTACTGTCCCCACCATCTTCTGGTCCGCTTTCCAACCCATCCGATTCGTATACCAGCCGAGCTGCCGTTTTTTTGCACATGTGGGCCAAATGCCCTGTATATTCACAATTTCTGCAAACAGCCTGCTAAAATCGACATCCCCTTGACGAGTGCCCACCCACACACCTCCAGCACAGACCTGTTGCATTGTTCAAAGTGTTCCCAAAGAATGAGCTGCGTCTGGCTGATCTCTCTTGAGCTTCTCTCAGTTTGTAGTTAATTGCTCGCATTGTGGGTTGATGAGGTGTGAACGGCCATTCCTGTGGTCCTTTATGGCTTCTGCCTGCAGTCGAGAGCCTGTTCTCCCGGTTTTGTCTGTGTGTGGGGGTAGCAGCTTGTTTAGTGTTGTGAACTTCTTGTTCAGATATTTCGTTAGTTGTCGTACCTGCGTTGTAAATCAACCTCGTTTCTTCTTCCCCTACCAAGAATGTCTGTGCAACCAGTGCTGCTGCCTCTAAGGTCAGGTTTTTGGTCTCTATAAGCTTTCGGAATATGCCTGTGTGGCCTATTCCTTCAATGAAAAAGTCTGTCAGCATTTCTCTCCTCAGTTCATTGGAGAACTCACATAAACTAGCCAACCTCCGAAGTTCCGCCACGGTCGGGTATGCTCTGGCCCACACAGCGTCTGTAGTTGTAGAACCTGTGTCTGGCCATGTGTAGGCTGCTCGCTGGCTTCAGGTGGTCTCTTACCAGTGTGCTCAATTCTTCAAACGACTTGCTTGCTGGTTTCTCGGATGCCAACAGATCCTTCATTAAAGCGTATGTTTTCGAGCCACAGCTGGTCAAGAGATAGGCTCTTCTCTTGTCTGCCTTATCGTCGCCTAACCAGTCTTTGGTTACAAAGCTTTGCTGGAGCCTTTCTATAAAGTCCTCCCAATTGTCTCCCGCACTGTACTTTTCATCCGTTGTTCGCCATTCTGTGGATTCTGTAATCCCGAAACTCGTCGCCACTGCAAAGTCCTGTCCCCTCAGTACAGATTCACACGAAGCATGTAGTGAAGTCAAGGTCACTCTGGACCTGCACCTTTATTTCACAGCTCTGGAATGCTGCACTTGCTTGAGACCTGTCCTTATATACCTGTCTCTTGCAAGTGCACCCCTGGTGGTAAGGTATGCTGGTGGTTACAGATCATATCTTATTACAGTCATGTATAGCATGTTAGGATACAGTTATATATAATAATGTAAGATACATGACACCAATGCTTTTTGTAGGGCCAGGAGGAGCACCTCCAGCCTCACAGAAAACTTCCCGCCCTCTACCAGTCCCTCTATGCACTCCCCATCCCTCCCCTCCCATTTGATGTTCCACTTCCAGTTCAGCTCCATACTGGAGACACCGAATGTCCTGCCCCCATCTCAATCAGTGAGTTCTGTCGCACTGGTTTAACGCTGGCAGCTCACCCATATTGTAATAAGGCCTCGTCATGAAAAAAGTTTGGGCCTCACATCAATGTCAAACAGGCATGGGGGAGGTCTCCTCTCTACGCGCTAATCAAAACTGGCCCCACTATTCCTCTGCACCAGCTCTATGGCCTACTCCTTGTGGGGGATCAGTCGCTCCCTAATGTCTGCTATAGCCCCTCAAGTCCTCTGCCTATTTGGGGCATTATCCACAAGTTGCTGTAGTAATACGTTAGGTTAAGATTAGCATTTGAGGGCTGGCTCCCAAGCGGCATCATACAACTGCTGTGACAGACCTGCTGGACATGCAAGCCATGATCCTGACCAACAGATCCACCATAGACCCAATCCACATCCGAACCGGGGTCAAGCACGGCTGTGTCATTGCGCCAACCCTCTTCTCAATCTTCCTCGCTGCAATGCTCCACCTTACACGCAACGAGCTCCCCGCTGGAGTGGAACTAAACCACAGAACCAGTGGAAACCTGTTCAACCTTCGTCATCTCCAGGCCAGATCCAAGACCGTCCCAACCTCTGTCGTCGAACTACAGTATGCGGACGACGCATGCGTCTGCGCACATTCAGAAACTGAACTCCAAGTCATAGTCAACATCTTCACTGAGGCGTACGAAAGCATAGGCCTTACACTAAACAACCATAAGACAAAGTTCCTCCACCAGCCTGACCCCGCTGCACAACACTACCCCCAGTCATCAAGATCCACGGCGCGGCCCTGGCCAACGTGGACCACTTTCCATACCTGAGGAGCTTATTATCAACAAGGGCAGACATCGACGACGAGATTCAACACCGCCTGCACTGCATCAGCACAGTCTTTGGCCACCTGAGGAAAAGAGTGTTCGAAGATCAGGCCCTCAAATCTGCCACCAAGCTCATGGTCTACAGGGCTGTAATGATACCCGCCCTCCTGATTCTTCATCGCAGTCAAGGCCACCTACAGTCCAAACTCCCAAGGCCCCACCCTACTGTTGGCCAAGAACGGGGAGACACTCATCAAAGACACTGAGGCAGTCAGGGCCCGTTGGAAGGAGCACTTCGAAGATCTCCTCAATCAAGGCTCTGCCTTTGACTCGAGTGTTCTCGACTCCATCCCGCAACATACTACCCGCCACCACCTCAGTAAAACCCCAACACTGCACGAGGTAGAAAATACCATAAGACAGCTTAAGAACAACAAGACTATGGGAGTGGATGGAATCCCTGCTGAGGCACTAAACTATGGTGGAGAGGCACAGTTGGCGCAAATACATGACCTCATCTCTCTCATCTGGAGGGTGGAGAGCATGCCGAGAGATCTCAGATCTCAGAGAGGCAGTGATCATGACCACCTTTAAAAAAGGGGACAAGTCCGATTGCGGCAACTACAGAGGAATCTCCCTGCTATCAGCCACTGGGAAAGTTGTCACTAGAGTCCTCAACCGTCTTCTCCTTGTGACCTAGGAGCCTCTCCCGGAGTCACTGTGTGGATTTCGTCCTCTACAGGGTACAACGGATATGATTTTTGCAGCACGACAGCTGCAGGAAAAATGCTGGGAACAGTGCCAGCCCTTATACATGGCCTTCTTTGATCTTACAAAGGCCTTTGACACGGTCAACCGTGAGGGTCTATGGAGCGTCCTCCTCCATTTCAGATGCCCCCAAAAGTTCGTCAACATCCTCTGCCTGCTCCACGACGACATGCAGGCCGTGATCCTTACCAACGGATCCATTACAGACCCAATCCACGTCCTGACCGGGGTCAAACAGGGTTGCGTCATCGCCCCAACCCTCTTCTCAATCTTCCTCACTGCCATGCTCCACCTCACAGTCAACAAGCTCCCCGCTGGTGTGGAACTAAACTACAGAACCAGTGGGAACCTGTTCAACATTCGCCGTCTCCAGACCAGGTCCAAGACCACCCCAACCTCTGTCCTCGAGCTACATTACGTGGATGGCGACTACGTCTGCGCACATACAGAGGCTGAGCTCCAGGACATAGTCGACGTATTTAATGAGGCGTACGAAAGCATGGGCCTTACGCTTAACATCCGTAAGACAAAGGTCCTCCACCAGTCTGTCCTCGCCGCACAGCACTGCCCCCCAGTCATCAAGATCCATGACACGACCCTGGACAACGTGGACCATTTCCCATACCTCAGGAGCCTCTTATCAACAAGAGCAGACATTGATGATGAGATTAAACACTGCCTCCAGTGCGCCAGTGCAGCCTTCTGCCACCTGAGGAAAAGAGTGTTCGAAGGATAGACAAAAAGGAAAAGGAGGTGGGGTCGCATTGCTGGTTAAAGAGGAAATTAACGCAATAGTAAGGAAGGACATTAGCTTGGATGATGTGGAATCTGTATGTATGGGTGGAGCTGCGGAATACCAAAGGGCAGAAAACGCTAGTGGGAGTTTTGTACAGACCACCAAACAGTAGTAGTGAGGTTGGGAACAGCATCAAACAACAAATTAGGGATGCATGCAATAAAGGTACAGCAGTCATTATGAGCGACTTTAATCTACGTATAGATTGGGCTAACCAAACTGGTAGCAAGCAATACGGTGGAGGAGGATTCCTGGAGTGTGTTAGGGATGGTTTTCTCGACCAATATGTCGAGGAACCAACTAGAGGGCTGACCATGCTAGACTGGGTGATGTGTAATGAGAAAGGACTAATTAGCAATCTTGTTGTGCGAGGCCCCTTGGGGAAGAGTGACCATAATATGGTAGAATTCTTTATTAAGATGGAGAGTGACACAGTTAATTCAGAGATTAGGATCCTGAACTTAAGGAGAGGTAACTTCGATGGTATGAGACGTGAATTGGCTAGAATAGACTGGCAAATGATACTTAAAGGGTTGATGATGGATAGACAATGGCAAACATTTAAAGATCACATGCATGAACTTCAACAATTGTACATCCCTGTCTGGAGTAAAAATAAAACAGGGAAGGTGGCACAACTGTGGCTATCAAGGGAAATTAAGATAGAGTTAAATCCAAGGAAGAGGCATATAAATTGGCCAGAAAAAGCAGCAAACCTGAGGACTGGGAGAAATTTAGAATTCAGCAGAGGAGGACAAAGGGTTTAATTAGGAGGGGGGAAATAGAGTATGAGAGGAAGCTTGCCGGGAACATAAAAACTGACTGCAAAAGCTTCTATAGATATGTGAAGAAGAAAAGATTAGTGAAGTCAAACGTAGGTCCCTTGCAGTCAGATTCAGGTGAATTTATAATGGGGAACAAAGAAATGGCAGACCAGTTGAACAAATACTTTGGTTCTGTCTTCAGAAGGAAGACACAAATAACCTTCCAGAAGTACTAGGAGACCAAGGGTCTAGTGAGAAGGAGGAACTGAAGGATATCCTTATTAGATGGGAAATTGTGTTAGGGAAATTGATGGGATTGAAGGCTGATAAATACCTGGGGCCTGATAGTCTGCATCCCAGAGTACTTAAGGAAATGGCCCTAGAAATAGTGGATGCATTGGAGATCATTTTCCAACAGTCTATCGACTCTGGATCAGTTCCTATGGACTGGAGGGTAGCTAATGTAACACCACTTTTTAAAAAAGGAGGGAGAGAGAAAACAGGTTATTATAGACCGGTTAGCCTGATATCAGTAGTGGGGAAAATGTTGGAATCAATTATTAAAGATGAAATAACTGCACATTTGGAAAGCAGTGACGGGATCGGTCCAAGTCAACATGGATTTATAAAAGGGAAATCATGCTTGACAAATCTTCTGGAATTTTTTGAGGATGTAACTAGTAGAGTGGACAAGGGAGAACCAGTGGATGTGGTGTATTTGGACTTTCAAAAAGCTTTTGACAAGGTCCCACACAAGAGATTTGTGTGCAAAATTAAAGCACATGGTATCGGGGGTAATGTACTGACGTGGATAGAGAACTGGTTGGCAGACAGGAAGCAGAGAGGGCTAACAGGTACTTTTCAGAATGGCAGGCAGTGACTAGTGGAGTGCCGCAGGGCTCAGTGCTGGGACCCCAGCTATTTTCAATATACATTAATGATTTGGATGAAGGAATTGAGTGTAATATCTCCACATTTGCAGATGACACTAAACTGGGTGGTGGTGTGAGCTGTGAGGAGGATGCTAAGAGGCTGCAGGGTGACTTGGACAGGTTAGGTGAGTGGGCAAATGCATGGCAGATGCAGTATAATGTGGATAAATGTGAGGTTATCCACTTTGGGTGCAAAAACACGAAGGCGGAATATTATCTGAATGGCGGCAGATTAGGAAAAGGGGAGGTGCAACGAGGCCTGGGTGCCATGGTACATCAGTCATTGAAAGTTGGCATGCAGATACAGCAGGCGGTAAAGAAGGCAAATGGTATGTTGGCCTTCATAGCTAGGGGTTTTGAGTATAGGAGCAGGGTGTTCTTACTGAAGTTGTACAGGGCCTTGGTGAGGCCTCACCTGGAATATTGTGTTCAGTTTTGGTCTCCTAATCTGAGGAAGGATGTTCTTGCTATTGAGGGAGTGCAGCGAAGGTTCACCAGACTGATTCCAGGAATGGCTGGACTGACATATGAGGAGAGACTGGATCGACTGGGCCTTTATTCACTGGAGTTTAGAAGGATGAGAGGGGATCTCATAGAAACATATAAGATTCTGACGGGACTGGACAGGTTAGATGCAGGAAGAATGTTCTCGATGTTGGGGAAGTCCAGAAACAGGGAACACAGTCTTAAGGATAAGAGGTAAGCCATTTAGAACTGAGATGAGGAGAGACTTCTTCACTCAGAGAGTTGTTAATCTGTGGAATTCCCTATCACAGTGAGTTGTTGATTCTAGTTTATTGGATATATTCAAGAGGGAATTAGATATGGCCCTTATGTCTAAAGGGATCAAGGGGTATGGAGAAAAAGCAGGAAAGGGGTACTGAGGTGAACGATCAGCCATCATCTTATTGATTGCTGGTGCAGGGTCAAAGGGCCGAATGGCCTACTCCTGCAACTATTTTCTATGTTTCTATGTTTCTGTGTAAGAATAGGCCCTCAAATTTGTCACCAAGCTGATGGTCTACAGGGCTGTAGTCATACCCGCCCTCCTGTATGGCTCAGAGACATGGCCCATGTACAGTAAACACCTCAAGTCGCTGGAGAAATACCACCAACGATGTCTCTGCAAAATCCTACAAATCACCTGGGAGGACAGCCGCACCAACATTAGCGTCCTTGAGCAGGCCAACATCCCCAGCATTGAAGCACTGACCACACTTGATCAGCTCCGCTGGGCAGGCCACATTGTCCGCATGCCAGACATGAGACTCCCTAGGCAAGCGCTCTACTCAGAACTCCTTTACGGCAAATGAGCCAAAGGTGGTCACAGGAAACGTTACAAGAACACCCTCAATGCCTCCCTGATAAAGTGCAACATCCCCACCGACACCTGGGACTCTCTGGCCAAAGACCATCCTAAGTGGAGGAAGTCCGTCTTGGAGGGCGCTGAGCACCTCGCGTCTCATCGCCGAGAGCATGCAGAAATCAAGCGCAGGTAGCGAAACGAGCGTGTGGCAAACCAGTCCCACCCTCCCTTACCCTCAACGGACTATCTGTCCCACCTGTGACAGGGACTGTGGCTCTCATATTGGACTGTTCAGCCACCTAAGAGTGAAAGCAAGTCTTCCTCGATTCTGAGGAACTGCCTATGATGATGATGTATGGCTCAGAGACGTGGACCATATACAGTAGACACCTCAAATCGCTGGAGAAATACCACCAACGATGTCTCCGCAAGATCCTACAAATCCCCTGGGAGGACAGACGTACCAACATTAGCGTCTTCGACCAGGCCAATGTTATGTATGTAAACATTACCAATGTGTAAGACTTGCCACCAGGAGGCGCACCTGTGGAAGACCCAAGCGTCACCTGCACACCCTGGGCAAGCAGGTATAAAAAGCAGTCTACCATGGTGCTTCCTCACTCTGCAGGTACATTAAAGAGACCAAGGTCACAACAGTTTGAGCTTACAATATACTGTTTTGTGGAGTTATTCTGAACATAACAATTGGCGGCGAGTAACAGATCATGAACTTTCACGCAGTTATGGCTACCGTTGGTATTCTTGAGAGATTTATTGAGGGTGATGATTGGGAAGCCTTCGTTGAGCGTCTTGACCAGTACTTCGTGGCCAACGAGTTGGAAAAGGAAGAAACCGCGGTCAAACGCAGGCGATTCTCATCACCATTTGCGGGTCCACGATATATGGCCTCATCAAAAATCTGCTAGCTCTGACAAAACCAACGGAGAAGATATATGAAGAGTTGTGCACGCTGGTTCGGGAACACCTCAAGCCGAAGGAGAGCATCTTGATGGGCAGGTATCGCTTTTATACGCACCATCGCTCCGAGGGCCAGGACGCGGCGAGCTATGTCGCCGACCTAAGGTGCCTTGCCGGACCGTGCGTATTTGCTGGATTTGGGGGAAGCGTTGCGGGACTTTCTCGTGCTTGAAATTGCAAACTGC
Source organism: Pristiophorus japonicus (assembly GCF_044704955.1). Taxonomy (NCBI): domain Eukaryota; kingdom Metazoa; phylum Chordata; class Chondrichthyes; family Pristiophoridae; genus Pristiophorus; species Pristiophorus japonicus. Next base: position 59,367,533 of record NC_091998.1, on the reverse strand, counting down.
TGTCTGCCGAATCCCTAGATCTGAGCAAGGCCATCACGATAGTCCAGGCTTTCATACCAACGAACAATAACACTAAACAGATATCATTGCAGCACCGAAGCTCACCGGCAAGTACTGTGCATAAAATAATGCCTTCAGCAGGCAGAACTATACATGGTAGGGCCTACATGCCTACAGAGGCCAGACCTAGGATGATTCAGACTCCGCCGTGGGGTGTGAATGCGAATCCATTAACACCATGTTGGCGCTGCATGGGTAATCATCGAGCCCATCAATGTCAATTCAAGCAAGGTCTGTGGGACAATGGGGCACCGTCAGGGAACGTGGAGACGTGCTGTGACTCACCACGTGGCAGAGTCGGCAGAAGATGACCGATCCGGCGCGGATCACGCTGAACAAGTAAGAGAGGCAACTCAACCCGAAGCTGAAGAGGAAGTGTACGGGGTACACACCTTCACCACCAAAAGCCCTCCAATAATGTTAAAAGTCAAATTAAACGGCATTCCAGTTTCCATGGAATTGGACACGGGGGCGAGTCAGTCAATTATGAGCCAGATGGCTTTTGAGAAACTGTGGGGCAATAAGGCACAAAGGCCAAAACCAAGCCCGATCCACACCAAGCTGTGTACTTACACCAAAGAGCTCATACCAGTCATTGGCAGTGCGGCAGTGAAGGTATCGTACGATGGAGTTGTGCATGATTTACCACTATGGATTGTACCAGGCGATGGCCCAACGCTGTTCGGCAGAAGCTGGCTAGGAAAGATCCGATGGAACTGGGACAACATCAAAGCACTGTCTTCGGTGGATGACACCTCATGCGCCCAAGTGCTAAACAAATTCCCGTCATTATTCGAGCCAGGCATCGGCAACTTCACAGATGCCAAAGTGCAGATCCATCTAGTCCCTGATGCATGACCCGTTCATCACAAGGCCCGTGCGGTTCCATACATGATGCGAGAGAAAATCGAGATCGAGCTGGACCGACTTCAACGAGAGAGGATCATGTCGCCAGTCGCGTTCAACGAATGGGCCAGCCCGATTGTTCCGGTGTTGAAAAGTGATGGGACGGTCAGAATCTGCGGGGACTACAAGGTAACGATCAACCGAGTCTCGCTACAGGACCAGTACCCACTACCCAAAGTGGAAGACCTGTTCGCAACGCTAGTAGGGGGGAAGTCGGTCACCAAGCTGGATCTAACCTCTGCTTACATGACACAGGAGCTGGCTGAACCTTTGAAAAAATTGAAGTGCATCAACACGCACAGAGGACTGTTCATATACCACAGATGCCCCTTTGGGATTCGCTCGGCTGCGGCCATCTTCCAGAGGAACATGGATAGTCTGCTGAAATCGGTTCCGCACACCGTGGTGTTTCAAGACGACATCTTGATCACTGGCCACAACACCACCAAACACTTGTACAACCTGGAAGAGGTTCTCAAGCGATTGGACAGAGTGGGACTCAGGCGGAAATGCTCCAAGTGTGTTTTCCTGGCGCCAGAGGCCGAATTTCTGGGGAGAAAGATTGCGGCGGATGGCATCAGGCCCATGGACTCCAAGACGGAGGCCAATGCACCCAGACCACAGAATGTGACGGAGCTGTGTTCGTTCCTCGGACTCCTCAACTATTTTGGTAACTTTCTACCGGAGTTGACCACTTTGCTGGAACCATTGCATTTATTGCTACGCAAGGGTGACGACTGGGTTTGGGGTAAATCTCAAGAGACAGCCTTTAACAAGGCCAGAAACCTGCTATGTTCTAACAAGTTATTTGTATTGTATGGCCCGTGTAAACGTTTAGTACTAGCTTGTGATGCATCTTCGGTTGTGTGTTACAGCAAGCCACTGTGTCAGGCAAACTGCAACCTGTTGCATTTGCGTCCAGAAGCTTATCTAAGGCTGAAAGAGCCTACAGTATGGTTGAGAAAGAAGCATTAGCATGCGTATACAGGGTTAAGAAAATGCACCAATACCTATTTGGACTCCGGTTCGAGCTCGAAGCCGACCACAAGCCACTCATTTCGATGTTCTCAGAAAGCAAAGGTATTAAAACCAATGCTTCATCCCGCATCCAAAGTTGGGCACTAACGTTATTTGCGTATGACTACGTAATCCTCCACAGACCAGGCACTGAGAACTGTGCTGATGCCCTCAGTCGGCTACCATTGCCCACCACCGGGCTCGCCAGATCAGGACTTGGACTAGCCAGGACCCGATGCTATCACTAGTAAAAAGCTGCATCCTCAATGGGAGCTGGTCGGCGGTTCCCGGGGAAATGCAAGACGAAATTAAGCCGTTCCACCGACGCAAGGCTGAAATGTCCATCCATTCGGACTGTCTCCTATGGGGAATCGTGTAGTTTTGCCAAAAAAAGGCAGGGAAATGTTTATATGCGACCTTCACAATACCCACCCAGGCATACACGATGAAGGCTATCGCCAGGTCGCACGTTTGGTGGCCCGGCATTGACTCGGAATTGGAGTCATGCGTACACCAATGTAACACTTGCTCATAGTTGAGCAATGCACCAAAGGAGGCCCCACTGAGTCTGTGGTCATGTCCCTCCAAACCGTGATCCAGGGTCCACGTAGATGTCGCTGGCCCCTTTCGAGGAAAGATGTTCCTAGTAGCAGTGGACGCTTACTCTAAATGGATTGAATGTATAATAATGTCGTCATGTACATCCACTGTCACCATTGAAAGCCTCCGGGCCATGTTCGCCACCCATGGTTTGCCCGACGTCCTTGTTAGTGACTATGGACCATGTTTCACCAGCTCGGAATTCAACGGGTTCATGACCCGCAATGGCATCAAGCAAGTCAGATCTGCGCCATTTAAGCCCGTATCCAATTGTAAAGCAGAATGGGCAGTCCAAACCATCAAGCAGAGCTTGAAATGCGTGACGGACGGTTCGCTGCAGTCCCGGTTATCTCGGATTCTGCTCAGCTACCACACGCGACCCCACTCGCTTACCGCGGTTCCCCCGGAAGAATTGCTAATGAAGCGAGCACTCAAAACCAGGCTCACCTTAGTCCACCCAGATCTCAATGATCTTGCAGAAACCTGGCGTCACCGGCATAACGTGTACCATGATCGCGCGGCTGAATCGCGTGACATTGAGGTTAATGACCCTGTGTTTGTGCTTAATTACGTTCATGGTCCCAAATGGGTTGCTGGCACTGTGTTAGCCAAGGAGGGGAATAGAGTGTTTGTTGTCAAACTTTTGAATGTACAAACTTGCAGAAAGCATTTGGATCAGACCAAACTGCGGTTCACTGACAACCAAGAACAGTTTGAAGAGGACATTGCCATCAATGATCCACCCACACGCACCCAACCAGCAATCGACCTCGCGGTCAATCACGAGGATGAACCCACCGTGCCCGACAGTCCGATCAGACCAGCCACACCGCAGTGCAGCAATGATCCGACCGACTCACCCATGCCAGGATTTCAACTCAGGCGATCAACCTGGGAACGCAGAGCCCCGGATCACCTCAACTTGCAAATAACTTGTATCTAAGACTTTGGGGGTGGGGGGTGGGGCGGGGTGGATGATGTTATGTATGTAAACATTACCAATGTGTAAGACTTCACCAGGGGGCGCACCTGTGGGAGACCCAAGGGTCATCTGCACACCCTGGGCAAACATAGAAACATAGAAACATAGAAAATAGGTGCAGGAGTAGGCCATTCGGCCCTTTGAGCCCGCACCGCCATTCAATAAGATCATGGCTGATCATTCCTTCAGTATCCCTTTCCTGCTTTCTCTCCATACCCCTTGATCCCCTTAACCGTAAGAGCCATATCTAACTCCCTCTTCAATATATCCAGTGAACTGACATCAACAACTCTCTGCGGCAGGGAATTCCACAGGTTAACAACTCTCTGAGTGAAGAAGTTTCTCCTCATCTCAGCCCTAAATGGCCTACCCCTTATCCTAAGACTAAGTCCCCTGGTTCTAGACTTCCCCAACATCGGGAACATTCTTCCCGCATCTAACCTGTCCAGTCCCGTCAGAATCTTATATATTTCTATGAGATCCTCTCATCCTTCTAAACTCCAGTGAATAAAGGCCCAGTTGATCCAGTCTCTCCTCGTATGACAGCCCCGCCATCCCTGGAATCAGTCTGGTGAACCTTCGCTGCACTCCCTCAATAGCAAGAACATCCTTCCTCAGACTAGGAGACCAAAACTGAACACAATATTCCAGGTGAGGCCTCACTAAGGCCCTGTACAACTGCATTAAGACCTCCCTGCTTCTATATTCAAATCCCCTAGCTATGAAGGCCAACATACCATTTGCCTTCTTCACCGCCTGCTGTACCTGCGTGCCCACTTTCAGTGACTGATGTACCATGACACCCAGGTCTCGTTGCACCTCCCCTTTTCCTGGTCTGCCGTCATTCAGATAATATTCTACCTTCCTGTTTTTGCCCCCAAAATGGATAACCTCACATTTATCCACATTATACTGCATCTGCCATGCATTTGCCCACTCACCTAACCTGTCCAAGCCGCCCTGCAGCCTCTTAGTGTCCTCCTCACAGCTCACACCGCCACTGAGTTTAGTGTCATCTGCAAACTTGGAGATATTACACTCTATTCCTTCATCCAAATCGTTAATGTATATTGTAAAGAGCTGAGGTCCCAGCACTGAGCCCTGCGGTACTCCACTAGTCACTGCCTGCCATTCTGAAAAGGATCCGTTTATCCCGACTCTCTGCTTCCTGTCTGCCAACCAGTTCCCTATCCACGTCAGTATATTACCCCCAATACCATGTGCTTTGATTTTGCACAACAATCTCTTGTGCGGGACCTTGTCAAAAGCCTTTTGAAAGTCCAAATACACCACATCCACTGGTTCTCCCTTGTCCACTCTGCTAGTTACATCCTCAAAAAATTCCAGAAGATTCGTCATGCATGATTTCCCTTTCATAAATCCATCCCGACTTGGACCGATCCTGTCACTGCTTTCCAAATGCGCTGCTATTTCATCCTTCGTGATTGATTCCTACATTTTCCCCACTACTGATGTCAAGTTAACCGATCTATAATTACCCGTTTTCTCTCTCCCTCCTTTTTTAAAAAGTGGTGTTACATTAGCTACCCTCCAGTCCATGGGAACAGATCCAGAGTCGAAAGACTGTTGGAAAATGATCACCAATGTATCCACTATTTCTAGGGCCACTTCCTTGAGCACTCTGGGATGCAGACTATCAGGCCCCGGGGATTTATCGGCCTTCAATCCCATCAATTTCCCTAACACCATTTCCCGCCTAATAAGGATATCCTTCAGTTCTCCTTCTCACTAGACCCACTGTCCCCTCGTACCTTCGGAAAGTTATTTGTATCTTCCTTCGTGAAGACAGAGCCAAAGTATTGGTTCAATTGGTCTGCCATTTCTTTGTTCCCCATTATAATTTCACTTGAGTCTGACTGCAAGGGACCTACATTTGTCTTTACTAATCTTTTTCTCTTCACATATTTATAGAAGCTTTTGCAGTCAGATTTTATATTCCCTGCAAGCTTCCTCTCGTACTCTATTTTCCCCCTCTTAATTAAACCCTTAGTCCTCCTCTGTTGAATTCTAAATTTCTCCCAGTCCTCAGGTTTGTTGCTTTTTCTAGCCAATTTATATGCCTTTGCCTTGGCTTTAACACTATCTTTAATTTCCCTTGTTAGCCATGGTTGAGCCACTTTCCCAGTTTTATTTTTACTCCAGGCAGGAATATACATTTGCTGAAGTTCATCCATGTGATCTTTAAATGTTTGCCATTGCTTATCCACCGTCAACCCTTTTAGTATTGTTTGCCAGTCTATTCTAGCCAATTCACGCCTCATACCATCGAAATTACCTTTCATTAAGTTCAGGACCCGAGTTTCTGAATTAACTTTGTCACTCTCCATCTTAATAAGGAATTCTACCATATATTGGTCACTTTTCCCCAAGGGGCCTCGCACAACAAAATTGTTAATTAGTCCCTTCTCATTACACATCACCCAGTCTAGGATGGCCAGCTCTCTGGTTGGTTCCTCGACATATTGGTCAAGCAAACCATCCCTAATACACTCCAGGAAATCCTCCTCCACCACATTGCTACCAGTTAGGTTAGCCCAATCAATGTGTAGATTAAAGTCGCCCATGATTACTGCTGTACCTTTATTGCACACATCCCTTATTTCTTGTTTGATGCTGTCCCCAACCTCACTACTACTATTTGGTGGTCTATACACAACTCCCACTAGCGTTTTCTGCCCTTTGGAATTCCGCAGCTCCACCCATACCGATTCCACATCATCCAGGCTAATGTCCTTCCTTACATTTGCATTGATTTCATCTTTAACCAGCAATGCCACCCCGCCTCCTTTTCCTTTCTGTCTATCTTTCCTAAATGCTGAATACCCCTGGATGTTGAGTTCCCAGCCTTGGTCCCCCTGGAGCCATGTCTCCATGATGCCAATCACATCGTATCCGTTAACTGCTATCTGCGCAGTTAATTCATCCACCTTATTCTGAATACTCCTCGCATTGAGGCACAGAGCCTTCAGGCTTGTTTTTTTAACACACTTTGCCCCTTTAGAATTTTGCTGTAATGTGGCCCTTTTTGTTTTTTGCCTTGGGTTTCTCTGCCCTCCACTTTTACTATTCTCCTTTCTATATTTTGCTTCTGACTCCATTTTATTTCCCTCTGTCACCCTGCATAGCTTCCCATCCCCCTGCCATATTAGTTTAACTCCTCCCCAACAGCACTCACAAACACTCTCCCTAGGACATTGGTTCCGGTCCTGCCCATATGCAGACCATCTGGTTTGTACTGGTCCCACCTCCCCCAGAACCAGTTCCAATGTCCCAGGAATTTGAATTCCTCCCTTCTGCACCACTCCTCAAGCCACGTATTCATCTGAGCTATCCTGCGATTCCTACTCTGACTAGCACGTGGCACTGGTAGCAATCCCGAGATTACTACTTTTGAGGTCCTACTTTTTAATTTAGCTTCTAGCTCCCTAAATTCGCCTCGTAGGACCTCATCCCTTTTTTTACCTATATCGTTGGTACCAATGTGCACCACGACAACTGGTTGTTCACCCTCCCTTTTCAGAGTGTCCTGCACCCGCTCCAAGACATCCTTGACCCTTGCACCAGGGAGGCAACATACCATCCTGGAGCCTCGGTTGCGGCCGCAGAAACGCCTATCTCTTCCCCTTACAATTGAATCCCCTATCACTATTGCTCTCCCACTCTTTTTCCTGCCCTCCTGTGCAGCAGAGCCAGCCACAGTGCCATGAACTTGGCTGCTGCTGCCCTCCCCTGATGAGTCATCCCCCTCAACAATACTCAAAGCGGTGTATCTGTTTTGCAGGGGGATGACCGCAGGGGACTCCTGCACTACAGCCAGATAGGGAATGAGTGACCCTTGCACTACTCTTCCTGTTGGTCACTCATTCCCTATCTGGCTGTATACCTTTTACCTGCGGTGTAACCAACTCACTAAACGTGCTATTCACGTCATTCTCAGCATCGTGGATGCTCCAGAGTGAATCCATCCGCAGCTCCAGTGCTGCAATGCGGTCCATCAGGATCTGCAGGTGGATACACTTCCCGCACACGTAGTCGTCAGGGACTCTGGAAGCGTCCCTGAGTTCCCACATAGTACAGGAGGAGCATAACACGTATCCGAGCTCTCCTACCATGACTTAACCCTTAGATACACTTAAATTGGCAACAATTAGGTTAAAAGTTTACTTACTGATATAGAAAAGAAAAAGAAAAACTACTTAGCAATCACCAGCCAATCACTTACCCCCTTGGCTGTGACGTCACCTTTCGTTTTCTTTCTACTTCTTTTTTGCCTTCTCCCTGTAGCTGCACAAGCTCGCCTCTCCATGCACCTCCTCGACCTGTCCAAGCAGGTATAAAAGGCAGTCTACCATGCTGCTTCCTCACTCTGGAGTTACATTAAAGAGACCAAGGTCACAACAGTTTGAGCTTACAATATACAGTCTTGTGGAGTTATTCTGAACATAATAGCCAACATCCCCAGCATCGAAGCACTGATCACACTCGACCAGCTCCGCTGGGCAGGCCACATTATTCGCATGCCTGATACAAGACTCCCAAAGCAAGCGCTCTACTTGGAACTCCTACACGGCAAGCGAGCCCCAGGTGGGCAGAGGAAATGTTTCAAGGACACCCTCAAAGCCTCCTTGATAAAATGCAACATCCCCACTGACACCTGGGAGACCCCAGCCAAAGACCGCCCTAAGTGGAGGAAGTGCATCCGGGACGGCGCTGAGCACCTCGAGTCTCATCGCCGAGAGCATGCAGAAATCAAGTGCAGCTAGCGGAAGGAGCGTGCGGCAAACCAGTCCCAATCTGCAGGTACAGAATTAGTAAACGGGCCTATAAAAGGCCCAGCGGGAGCTCGAGAGTCAGCGGCAGTCGGCGAGAGGTGGGAGCAGTGTCGGAGCGGCCTATAAAAGGCCCAGCGGGAGCTCGAGAGTCAGCGGCAGTTGGCGAGAGGTGGGAGCAATGTCGAGCGGCCTATAAAAGGCGTACCGGTGCAGTTACAGCGGGAGAGAAAGCAAAAAAGAAGTAGAAAGGAATCAACAGGAGACGTCACAGCCAATGGGGTAAGTGATTGGCTGGTGATTGGTGAGTAGCTTTTCTTTTTATTTTTATATCAGTAAGTAAACTGTAGCATTGTTATTACCAATTTAAGGGTATCTAAGGGTTAAGGCATGGCAGGAGAGATCGGTCACGTGATATACTCCTCCTGTGCCATGTGGGAACTCAGGCATGCTTCCGGTGTCCCTGACAACTACATGTGTAAGAAGTGTATCCGCCTCCATCTCCTGATGGACCGCGTTGCGGAATTGGAGCTGATGGTGGATTCATTCTGGAGCATCCACGATGCTGAGAATGACATAAGTGGCATGTGTAGTGAGTTGGTCTTACCGCATGAGAAGGGTCCACAGCCAGCGAGGGAATGGAAGACCAGCAGGAAGAGTAGTACAAAGAAGGTAGTGCAGGGGTCCCATCTGGTCATCCCCAGATACACTGTTTTGAGTGCTGTTGAGGGAGATGACTCATTAGGGGAGAGCAACAGCAGCCAAGTTCATGGCACCGTGGCTGGCTCTGTTGTACAGGAGGGCATAAAAAAGAGTGAGAGAGTGATAGTGATAGGGGATTCAATCATAAGGGGAATAGATAGGCGTTTCTGCGGCCGCAATCAAGAGTCCAGGATGGTATGTTGCCTCCCTGGTGCAAGGGTCAAGGATGTCTCCGAGCGAGTGCAGGACATTCTGAAAAGGGAGGGTGAACAACCAGTTGTCGTGGTGCACATTGGTACCAACGACATAGGTAAAAAAAGGGATAAGGTCCTACGAGACGAATTTAAGGAGCTAGGAGTTAAATTAAAAAGTAGGACCTCAAAAGTAGTAATCTCGGGATTGCTACCAGTGCCACATGCTAGTCAGAGTAGGAATCGCGGGATAGCACAGATGAATACGTGGCTTGAACAGTGGTGCAGCAGGGAGGGATTCAAATTCGTGGGGCATTGGAACAGGTTCTGGGGGAGGTGGGACCAGTACAAACCGGACGGTCTGCACTTGGGCAGGAAAGGAACCAATGTCCTAGGGGTAGTGTTTGCTAGTGCTGTTGGTGAGGAGTTAAACTAATATGGCAGGGGGATGGGAACCAATACAGGGAGGCAGAGGGAAACAAAAAGGAGACAAAAACAAAAGACAGAAAAGAGATGAGTAAAAGTGGAGGGCAGAGAAACCAAAGGCAAGAAACAAAAAGGGCCACTGAATATAAAAGGGCTGCAGGAGGGGTAAAAACTAAAAATCACGGTTTAAAAACTAGGATGATAACACTCTACCTAAATGCATGCAGCATTAGAAATAAAGTAAATGAGTTGACGGCACAAATCATTACTAATGGGTATGATTTGGTGGCCATTACAGAGACATGGTTGCAAGGTGGCCAGGACTGGGAATTAAACGTACAGGGGTATCTGACGATTCGGAAAGATAGGCAGGAAGGGAAGGGAGGTGGGGTAGCTCTGTTAATAAGGGATGATAGCAGGGCTATTGTGAGGGATGATATTGGCTCCAATGAACAAAATGTTGAATCATTGTGGGTGGAGATTAGAGATAGTAAGGGGAAAAAGTCACTGGTCGGCGTAGTTTATAGGCCCCCAAATAATAACTTCATGGTGGGGCGGGCAATAATCAAGGGAATAATGGAGACATGTGAAAAAGGAATGGCAGTAGTTATGGGGGATTTTAACCTACATATCGATTGGTCAAATCAAATCGCAGGGGGTAGCCTGGAGGAGGAATTCATAGAATGCATACGGGATTGTTTCTTAGAACAGTATGTAACAGAGCCTACAATGGAGCAAGCCATTTTGGACCTGGTCCTGTGTAACGAGACAGGAAAAATAAACAATCTCCTAGTAAAAGATCCTCTCGGAATGAGTGATCACAATATGGTTGAATTTGTAATACAGATTGAGGATGAGGAAGTTGTGTCAGAAACGAGCGTACTATGCTTAAACAAAGGGGACTACAGTGGGATGAGGGCAGAGTTGGCTAAAGTAGACTGGAAACAAGGACTAAACGGTGGCACAATTGAGGAACAGTGGAGGACTTTTAAGGAGCTCTTTCATAATGCGCAACAAAAATATATTCCAGTGAAAAAGAAGGGCGGCAAGAGAAGAGATAACCAGCCGTGGATAACCAAGGAAATAAAGGAAAGTATCAAATCAAAGACCAATGCGTATAAGGTGGCCAAGGTTAGTGGGAAACTAGAGGATTGGGAAGATTTTAAGCAACAGCAAAGAATGACTAAAAAAGCAATAAAGAAAGGGAAGATAGATTACGAAGGTAAACTTGCGCAAAACATAAAAACAGATAGTAAAAGCTTTTACAGATATATAAAACGGAAAAGAGTGACTAAAGTAAATGTTGGTCCCTTAGAAGATGAGAAGGGGGATTTAATAATGGGAAATGTGGAAATGGCTGAGACCTTAAACAATTATTTTGCTTCCGTCTTCACAGTGGAAGACACAAAAACCATGCCAAAAATTGCTGGTCATAGGAATGTGGGAAGGGAGGACCTTGAGATGATCACTATCACTAGGGAGGTAGTGCTGGACAGACTAATGGGATTGAAGGTAGACAAGTCCCCTGGTCCTGATGAAATGCATCCCAGGGTATTAAAAGAGATGGCGGAAGTTATAGCAGATGCATTTGTTATAATCTACCAAAATTCTCTGGACTCTGAGGAGGTACCAGCAGATTGGAGAGCAGCTAATGTAACGCCTCTGTTTAAAAAAGGGGGCAGGCAAAAGGCAGGTAACTATAGGCCGGTTAGTTTAACATCTGTAGTGGGGAAAATGCTTGAAACTATCATTAAGGAAGAAATAGCGGGACATCTAGATAGAAATAGTGCAATCAAGCAGACGCAGCATGGATTCATGAAAGGGAAATCATGTTTAACTAACTTACTGGAATTCTTTGAGGATATAACGAGCATGGTGGATAGAGGTGTACCGATGGATGTGGTGTATTTAGATTTCCAAAAGGCATTCGATAAGGTGCCACATAAAAGGTTACTGCAGAAGATAAAGATACGCGGAGTCAGAGGAAATGTATTAGCATGGATAGAGAATTGGCTGGCGAACAGAAAGCAGAGAGTCGGGATAAATGGGTTCTTTTCCGGTTGGAAGTCAGTGGTTAGTGGTGTGCCACAGGGATCAGTGCTGGGACCACAACTGTTTACAATATACATAGATGACCTAGAGGAGGGGACAGAGTGTAGTGCAACAAAATTTGCAGATGACACTAAGATTAGTGGGAAAGCGGGTTGTGTAGAGGACTCAGAGAGGCTACAAGGAGATTTGGATAGGTTAAGCGAATGGGCTAAGGTTTGGCAGATGGAATACAATGTCGGAAAGTGTGAGGTCATCCACCTTGGGAAAAAAAACAGTAAAAGGGAATATTATTTGAATGGGGAGAAATTACAACATGCTGTGGTGCAGAGGGACCTGGGGGTCCTTGTGCATGAAACTCTTTTAGGAGTAAACAAAAAACATTAAACCGTGCCCCCCGATCTGGGGGAAACACCAACATTTACAATGCCCTTTTTTTTAATGGTATTTTTTTGGGTTTTTTTTTTTGGGCACAAAAAACATATTTTTTCTCCAAGTGCCCCCTATAAAAGGGGAGGGGGACACTAAAAGCACCGGCAATTAAAACAAATTAACTTAAAAACATAAAATCAAATTAAAATTTGGTTGCCGGGCGTGATGGTGCACTCCAGTCCCTCTGGTGCCCACCTCTCGCGGAAGGCCGCGAGCGTACCAGTGGACACCGCGTGCTCCATCTACAAGGACACCCTGGACCGGATGTATGCGCGGAAGAGAGGCAGGCAGTCTGGCTGAACGACCCCCTCGACTGCCCGCTGCCTGGACCGGCTGATGGCCCCCTTGGCCGTACCCAGGAGCAGTCCTACGAGTAGGCCCTCGGACCTACCCGCTCCCCTCCGCACAGGGTGCCCGAAGATCAGGAGTGTGGGACTGAAGTGCAGCCAGAATTTCAGGAGCAGCCCCTTTAAATAACAAAACACGGGCTGCAACCTCGTGCACTCAATAAAAACATGGAACACGGACTCTTCCAGACCGCAGAAATTGCAGGCGGCCTGGGAGCCCGTGAACCGGCTTAAAAATTTATTGCACGGCACTGCTCCGTGCGCCACCCTCCAGGCCAAGTCCCCGACAAATAGTGGGAGGACCCCTGCGTAGAGTGCCCTCCATCGGGGACCCCTGCCTCCTCCGGACGGCAAGATGGTACGCCATGGCGTGTCCGGTCGGCAGGCGAGGATGGCAAAGTTGAGAGTGTGCAGGAGCAACCCGTACAGGAAACCCCTCCGCGCGGAACTGAAAGGCATGGAGGGGATATCCCCAAGGCGGCTCAAGTTGTGAGGCGCCGGCCCCCGAGGGAGGTTCCGGGGTTTGGCGCCGATGAGGAATTCCGTCCGGACAGGGGTCAGTTCGGAGGCGATCTCCCCACGTGCTTGAGCCTCCTCGATGCACCTAACGGAGTCGGGGCCCAGAGCTCTTTTTAGCGACTCGATGGCATCGGCCGCGTGGCGGACGTTGGCAGAATTTAGGCGCCGCTCCAGCATGTCTGGCGCCATCCAGCCCGCTCCTCCGCCATCGAGCAGGTCCCTGACCCTGGTCACCTCACCAGCCACAGCCCTCTCGTCCGACCGCCACAAAAAACCTCGGTCGTGGAGGTACGGATTCCCGAGCAGCGGCTCCTGCAGGACGGCCGCCACTCCAGCCGGTGGAGAGCTGCGCTTGGTGGAGACGTTGTTCCAAACCCTGATGAGTTCCTTGTAAAAGACAGGCAGCTCCCGGAGGGCGGTCCTGACGCCCCCCACACTCACAAACAGGGGCTGCGTGTCGTAGTTGAGGCCGTGCTGCTGGCGGAAGAAATACGTCGCCAGAGCACACCACCTAGGAGGGGGCTCAACGTAAAGGTATCTCTGCAGGGTCTGAAGACGGAAAGTCGCGAGCTGGGTGCTGACGCACACCAACGACTGACCGCCCTCCCCAAGCGGGAGACTCAAGACCGCGGCAGAGACCCAGTGCTTCCTGTTGTTCCAGAAGAAGTCCACCAGCTTCTTCTGTATCTTGGCGACAAACGCAGGGGGAGGGGTCAAAGTGACCAGCCGGTACCACAACATGGCGGCCACCAGCTGGTTTATGACTAGCGCTCGACCCCTGTAGGACAGCACTCGGAGCAGTCCTGTCCAGCGCCCTAGGCGAGCGGCGACCTTGGCCTCCAGCTCCTGCCAGTTCGCCGGCCAGGCTTCCTCGTCGGGGCTAAGGTAGACTCCCAGATAGAGGAGATGGGTCGTGCTCCAGGCAAAAGACCTGAGCTCCTCCGGCAGGGAGTCCACCCGCCACTGACCCACCAGGAGTCCGGAACATTTCTTCCAGTTGATTCTGGCGGAGGATGCGGCCGAGTAAATCTCCTGGCACTCACGCATCCTCCGCAGGTCAGCGGAATCCTCTACCGCGAGGAGCACGTCATCGGCGTAAGCCGAGAGGACGACCTCCACGCCCGGCCCTTGCAGAGCCAGTCCCGTCAACCTCGTCCGCAGGAGGCGCAGGAAAGGCTCCACGCAGACGGCGTATAACTGGCCGGACATCCTTGTGCATGAAACTCTTTTAGGAGTCAACAAAAAACATTAAACCGTGCCCCCCGATCTGGGGGAAACACCAACATTTACAAGGCCCTTTTTTTTATTTTTTGGGGTTTTTTTTTTTGGGCACAGAATCAAATTTTTTCCAAGTGCCCCCTATAAAAGGGGAGGGGGACACTAAAAGCGCACCGGCAATTAAAACAAATTAACTTAAAAACATAAAATCAAATTAAAATTTGGTTGCCGGGCGTGATGATGCACTCCAGTCCCTCTGGTGCCCACCTCTCGCGGAAGGCCGCGAGCGTACCGGTGGACACCGCGTGCTCCATCTCCAAGGACACCCTGGACCGGATGTATGCGCGGAAGAGAGGCAGGCAGTCTGGCTGAACGACCCCCTCGACCGCCCGCTGCCTGGACCGGCTGATGGCCCCCTTGGCCGTGACCAGGAGCAGTCCTATGAGGAGGCCCTCAGACCTACCCGCTCCCCTCCGCACAGGGTGCCCGAAGATCAGGAGTGTGGGACTGAAGTGCAGCCAAAATTTCAGGAGCAGCCCCTTTAAATAACAAAACAGTGGCTGCAACCTCTTGCACTCAATAAAAACATGGAACATGGACTCTTCCAGACCGCAGAAATTGCAGGCGGCCTGGGAGCCCGTGAACCGGCTTAAAAATTTATTGCACGGCACTGCTCCGTGCGCCACTCTCCAGGCCAAGTCCCCGACAAATAGTGGGAGGACCCCTGCGTAGAGTGCCCTCCATCGGAGACCCCCGCCTCCTCCGGACGGCAAGATGGTACGCCATGGCGTGTCCGGACGGCAGGCGAGGATGGCAAAGTTGAGAGTGTGCAGGAGCAGCCCGTACAGGAAACCCCTCCGCGCGGAACTGAAAGGCATGGAGGGGATTTCCCCGAGGCGGCTCAAGTTGTGAGGCGCCGGCCCCCGAGGGAGGTTCCGGGGTTTGGCGCCGATGAGGAATTCCGTCCGGACAGGGGTCAGTTCGGAGGCGATCTCCCCACGTGCTTGAGCCTCCTCGATGCCCCTAATGGAGTCGGGGCCCAGAGCTCTTTTTAGCGACTCGATGGCATCGGCCGCGTGGCGGACGTTGGCAGAATTTAGGCGCCGCGCCAGCATGTCTGGCGCCATCCAGCCCGCTCCTCCGCCATCGAGCAGTTCCCTGACCCTGGTCACCTCACCAGCCACAGCCCTCTCGTCCGACCGCCACAAAAAACCTCGGTCGTGGAGGTACGGATTCCCGAGCAGCGGCTCCTGCAGGACGGCCGCCACTCCAGCCGGTGGAGAGCTGCGCTTGGTGGAGACTTTGTTCCAGGCCCTGATGAGTTCCTTGTAAAAGACAGGCAGCTCCCGGAGGGCGGTCCTGACGCCCCCCACACTCACAAACAGGAGCTGCGTGTCGTAGTTGAGGCCGTGCTGCTGGCGGAAGAAATACATCGCCAGAGCACGCCACCTAGGAGGGGGCTCAACGTAAAGGTATCTCTGCAGGGTCTGAAGACGGAAAGTCGTGAGCTGGGCGCTGACGCACACCAACGACTGACTGCCCTCCCTAAGCGAGAGACGCAAGACCACGGCAGAGACCCAGTGCTTCCTGTTGTTCCAGAAGAAGTCCACCAGCTTCTTCTGTATCTTGGCGACAAACGCAGGGGGAGGGGTCAAAGTGACCAGCCGGTACCACAACATGGCGGCCACCAGCTGGTTTATGACTAGCGCTCGACCCCTGTAGGACAGCACTCGGAGCAGTCCTGTCCAGCGCCCTAGGCGAGCGGCGACCTTGGCCTCCAGCTCCTGCCAGTTCGCCGGCCAGGCTTCCTCGTCGGGGCTAAGATAGACTCCCAGATAGAGGAGATGGGTCGTGCTCCAGGCAAAAGGCCTGAGCTCCTCCGGCAGGGAGTCCACCCGCCACTGACCCACCAGGAGTCCGGAACATTTCTCCCAGTTGATTCTGGCGGAGGATGCGGCCGAGTAAACCTCCTGGCACTCACGCATCCTCCGCAGGTCAGCGGGATCCTCTACCGCGAGGAGCACGTCATCGGCGTAAGCCGAGAGGACGACCTCCACGCCCGGCCCTTGCAGAGCCAGTCCCGTCAACCTCGTCCGCAGGAGGTGCAGGAAAAGCTCCACGTAGACGGCGTATAACTGGCCGGACAGAAACTCTTTTGAGTTTATCTGCGAAAACATAAAACATTAAACGGTGCCACCCGACCTGGGTGACACTCCAGACATTTACAAGGCCCTTTTTTCCTTTTTTTTTTTTTTTTTTGTGTTTTTTTTTTTTTGTGTTTTTTTTTGTGGGCACTAAAATCACAATTTCTCCGGTGCCCCCTATAAAAGGGAAGGGGACACTAAAAGCACCGGCAATTAAAACAAATTAAACTTTAAAACGTAAAATCAAATTAAAATTTGGTTGCCGGGCGTGATGATGCACTCCAGTCCCTCCGGTGCCCACCTCTCGCGGAAGGCCGCGAGCGTACCGGTGGACACCGCGTGCTCCATCTCCAAGGACACCCTGGACCGGATGTAAGAGCGGAAGAGAGGCAGGCAGTCAGGTTGAACGACCCCCTCGACCGCCCGCTGCCTGGACCGGCTGATGGCACCCTTGGCCGTGCCCAGGAGCAGTCCTACGAGGAGGCCTTCGGACCTACCCGCTCCCCTCCGCACAGGGTGCCCAAAGATCAGGAGAGTGGGACTGAAGTGCAGCCAGAATTTCAGGAGCAGCCCCTTCAAATAATAAAACAGGGGCTGCAACCTCGTGCATTCCATAAAAACATGGAACACGGACTCCTCCAGACCGCAGAAATTGCAGGCGGCCTGGGAGTCCGTGAACCGGCTTAAAAATTTGTTGCACGGCACTGCTCCGTGCACCACCCTCCAGGCCAAGTCCCCGATGAATAGTGGGAGGACCCCTGCGTAGAGTGCCCTCCATCGGGGACCCCCGCCTCCTCCGGACGGCAAGATGGTACGCCATGGCGTGTCCGGACGGCCGGCGAGGATGGCAAAGTTGAGGGTGTGCAGGAGCAGCCCGTACAGGAAACCCCTCCGCGCGGAACTGAAAGGCACGGAGGGGATTTCCCCGAGGCGGCTCAAGTTGTGAGGCGCCGGCCCCCGAGGGAGGTTCCGGGGTTTGGCGCCGATGAGGAATTCCGTCCGGACAGGGGTCAGTTCGGAGGCGATCTCCCCACGTGCTTGAGCCTCCTCGATGCCCCTAATGGAGTCGGGGCCCAGAGCTCTTTTTAGCGACTCGATGGCATCGGCCGCGTGGCGGACGTTGGCAGAATTTAGGCGCCGCGCCAGCATGTCTGGCGCCATCCAGCCCGCTCCTCCACCATCGAGCAGTTCCCTGACCCTGGTCACCTCACCAGCCACAGCCCTCTCGTCCGACCGCCACAAAAAACCTCGGTCGTGGAGGTACGGATTCCCGAGCAGCGGCTCCTGCAGGACGGCCGCCACTCCAGCCGGTGGAGAGCTGCGCTTGGTGGAGACTTTGTTCCAGGCCCTGATGAGTTCCTTGTAAAAGACAGGCAGCTCCCGGAGGGCGGTCCTGACGCCCCCCACACTCACAAACAGGAGCTGCGTGTCGTAGTTGAGGCCGTGCTGCTGGCGGAAGAAATACATCGCCAGAGCACGCCACCTAGGAGGGGGCTCAACGTAAAGGTATCTCTGCAGGGTCTGAAGACGGAAAGTCGCGAGCTGGGCGCTGACGCACACCAACGACTGACTGCCCTCCCTAAGCGAGAGACGCAAGACCACGGCAGAGACCCAGTGCTTCCTGTTGTTCCAGAAGAAGTCCACCAGCTTCTTCTGTATCTTGGCGACAAACGCAGGGGGAGGGGTCAAAGTGACCAGCCGGTACCACAACATGGCGGCCACCAGCTGGTTTATGACTAGCGCTCGACCCCTGTAGGACAGCACTCGGAGCAGTCCTGTCCAGCGCCCTAGGCGAGCGGCGACCTTGGCCTCCAGCTCCTGCCAGTTCGCCGGCCAGGCTTCCTCGTCGGGGCTAAGATAGACTCCCAGATAGAGGAGATGGGTCGTGCTCCAGGCAAAAGGCCTGAGCTCCTCCGGCAGGGAGTCCACCCGCCACTGACCCACCAGGAGTCCGGAACATTTCTCCCAGTTGATTCTGGCGGAGGATGCGGCCGAGTAAACCTCCTGGCACTCACGCATCCTCCGCAGGTCAGCGGGATCCTCTACCGCGAGGAGCACGTCATCGGCGTAAGCCGAGAGGACGACCTCCACGCCCGGCCCTTGCAGAGCCAGTCCCATCAACCTCGTCCGCAGGAGGTGCAGGAAAAGCTCCACGTAGACGGCGTATAACTGGCCGGACAGAATCCCAAAAGGTTAGTTTGCAGGTGCAGCAGGTAATCAGGAAGGCAAATGGAATGTTGGCCTTCATTGCGAAAGGGATGGAGTACAAAGGCAGGGAGGTGTTGCTGCAACTGTATAAGGTATTGGTAAGGCCACACCTGGAGTACTGCGTGCAGTTTTGGTCACCTTACTTAAGGAAGTACATACTAGCTTTGGAAGGGGTACAGAGACGATTCACTGGGCTGATTCAAGAAATGAGGGGGTTAACTTATGATGATAGATTGAGTAGACTGGAGTTCAGAAGGATGAGGGGTGATCTTATAGAAACATTTAAAATCATGAAAGGGATAGACAAGATAGAGGCAGAGAGGTTGTTTCCATTGGTGGGGGAGACTAGAACTAGGGGGCACAGCCTCAAAACACGGAGGAGCCAATTTAAAACCGAGTTGAGAAAAAATTTCTTCTCCCAGAGGGTTGTGAATCTGTGGAATTCTCTGCCCAAGGAAGCAGTTGAGGCTGGCTCATTGAATGTTTTCAAGTCAAAGATAGATAGATTTTTAAGCAATAGGGGAATTAAGGGTTACGGGGAGGGGGCGGGTAAGTGGAGCTGAGTCCACGACCAGATCAGCCATAATCTTGTTGGATGGCGGAGCAGGCTCGAGGGGCTAGGTGGCCTACTCCTGTTCCTAATTCTTATGTTCTTATGTTCTTAAACCTCTTAGCAGAAGAATGTCGTGTGCAGCTGTTCATTTGAGACGGTGTTGCCCACGGTGCGCAACAAATGGAAGGGAGAATGGTGTGACTTTGACTGCCCTTGCCAATTCACTGAGCTTTTCCTTTACTAGTCTGCAGTTCTGGGGGTGAGAGAGGTGCCACTCAGTGTCACTGTCACCTCCCTCCTCATGGCACACAAGGCACACTTGCGAGGGTCCCACCCCTGGGTTTCCAGCATTCTTTACCACTCTTCATCCAGAAGTGTCTCAGTTCAACCTCATTAAAATTTTCGTATCTTCCTTTCTGCCTCCTTCCATTGTCCTGGCCCCTTCTGTGGGTGCCTGTGGCTGTTTCTCCTGTGCTAAGTCTCACATGGGCCATTTACTTATAGATACCTAACAGCCAACAAATTCTTGCAGAAAGTTTACTGCTTACCTGGTGCTCCCTCAACTTGCTGCTGAAATCTTCAGCCATTCTAGACTGTTTAAAGGTTCTACTTTAAATTTCCAACCTGCTCTGCCCAGCGCACTACTCCAATATTACCCAAGTGATGCATTCAGCCAGTGGAGATGCAGGTAAGCTCACCCTGCGATTTATGGTGGGGTCAGCACTAGAGAAGCCTGGCTCAGAAACAAACGGCCACAGGGAAAGTCAGGTCCAGAGTATCATGAATTGAAATGGAACAGATCTCCAAATCTGTTACAATTCAATCGGTGTATTTAGAACATAAGAAATAGGAGCAGGAGTAGGCCATTTGGCACCTCGAGCCCGCACCACCATTTAATAAGATCATGGCTGATCTGATCTTGGCCTCACTCACTCCACTTCGCTGCCCTCTCCCCATAACCCCTCACTCCCTTATCGTTCAAAAATCAGTCTATCTCCACCTTAAATATACTCAATGACGCAGCCTCCAAAGCTCTCTGGGGCAGAGAATTCCTCAGATTTACGACCGTCAGAGAGAAGAAAATCCTCCATCTCAGTTCTAAATAGGCGACCCCTTATTCTTAAACTATGCCCCCCAGTTCTAGATTCCCCCATGAGTGGAAACATCTTCTCTGCATCTACCCTGTCGAGCCCCCTCAGTATCCTATGTGCAGTTCACTGTGCTAGAAACTCTTCTAATAGTTTAGGCAGTGGCATTTCCTGGCAAGATTTCAGTGAGAAATACAGCAACTGTGACTACCTGTAGATGTAACACTGCACGGGTTACTTCAGGCAGATTTATAATGGCCCTGTTAAACACTTCTGATCCACAGGAGACTAGTTTAGATTTAAAGTAAGCACCTTGCTGTACACAGAGAGGCACTGTTGCCTCACACAGAAACAAGGGATTGTGAGAGGGCACACATAGGATCTGGCCTGACAGATACTGTTCCTTGCTGGCTGATTCCGTCAGCATTAATGCAAAGAATTTGTTGTGTGTTTAACCCCCTCAGGCTTATTTAAGTTCTGGGAATGGGGTGGATCATTTACAAAGAGTTCAACATCCTCAGCTGATATGATGACAGAAAGGAAATTACATTTTTAATCCCATGTTTCCTTGTTCTTTTATTGTGAGCCCGTTCTGCTATAAAGCAGCATTTTTTTTCTTTTCCTCCCATCATTCTCATCCAAAACTCTGCTGCCCATATCCTAACCTACACCAGGTCCTGTTCTCCCATTATCCCTGTGCTCACTGACCTACGTTGGATCCTGGTCCAGCAACGTCTCAGATTTAAAATTCTCATCCTTGTTTTCAAACCCAGCCGTGGCCTCAGCCTCCCCTATATCTGTAACCTCCGACAGCCCTACACCCCTTGAGTAGTCTGCGCTCCTCCAATTCAGGCATCTTGCACATCCGTGATTTTCAGCATTCCACCAAAGCCAGCCGTGCCTTCAGCTGCCTCGGTCCTAAGCTCTGGAATTCCCTCCCTAAACCTCGCTAACTCTCTCCTCCTTTAAAACGCTCCTTAAAATCTGCCTCTTTGACCAAGCTTTTGGTCACCTATCCGAATATCTCCTTATGTGGCTCAGTGTCATTTTTTGTTTAATTACACTCCTGTGAAGCGCCTTGGGACGTTTTACTACATTAAAGGAGCTATATAAATGCAAGTTGTTGTTTTTTGTCGCCTCTCCTTTACTGGGGATGCTGGCTCCTTGTTGCATTTGGTTTCACAGAACCCGCTGGTGCCTCTCCCAAGGGACTATTCTTCAGGTGTGAGCCGATAGTTTCATAGAATTGGTGGGCCCTGGAACATTATGGCCCTCCAACCTGTGAGAGAACAGCTCCACAGGTCAGGAAGTATAAGAGCTGGAGCATACCACTACAACATCCAGCGCGAGCTGCTCCAAGTGTGCGACGGCTTCGAGCTAAGCGACTGGGTGACATCATCAGAACCCAGGTCGCTGTTTGAAGCGTGGGCAGGAGCATCGGCGGGGCCCTGGTAAAGCAGAGGAGTGGGAAGGGATCATGGCTGAGATTCAGTGAGTGATCGTGGCGGAGGTTCGGCGAATATTTGGTGCGGAGGTGCGGTGGGAGATCATGGCGAAGGTGCAGCGAGTGTTTTATGGCGGAGGAGCGGCGAGAGATTGTGGCGGAGGTGCGGCGAATGAGGGTACAGGGCCCAGAAGAGCTGAGGGCCCAGGGGCAGCACGGGCCAGCCCACACTGCGATATGTGTGCGCATTAGGTCCATGCAGCAGAGCAGGTCTCCAGTCGTCCTGGTTAACCCTTGCCACTGGATAAAGACCTAGCTCTGTCAAGCCCGTGTAGTGGCTGGTGTGCAACGGTCACCACACGTTAAAAAAATCCACGCACAGGCATCTTCCACCCCTTCAACTGGAGTTCAGGACTGGAATATCGGGTCCTTCATTGAAACATCTGTAAACTCATGTGGAAGCAAGTCATCCTCGTTCGAGGGACTGCCTATGATGATGAGAATCATAGAAATTTACAGCACAGTAGGAGGCCATTTCGGCCCATCGTGTCCGTGCCGGCCGACCAAGAGGCTACCCAGCCTAATCCCACTTTGCAGCTCTTGGTCCGTAGCCCTGCAGGTTACGGCACTTCAAGTGCACATCCAAGTACTTTTTAAATGTGGTGAGGGTTCCTGCCTCTGCCACCCTTTCAGGCAGTGAGTTCCATACCCCCACCACCCTTTGGGTGAAGACATTTTCCCTCAAATCCCCTCTAAGCCTTCTATCAATGTCGGCAGGAGGTTGTAACTTGGGGGCACTAAAGGCCGACCGAACCTGATCCGATATTCAGCCAACATTTCCAGCAAGGTCACTGGAATGTGATGAGGGAAAGCCAGCTTTGCCTCTCCAACCTGGGGCGCTGAACACTGAGCTGCAGCTGAAAATCAGCTGATAGCTCAGACCGAGGATTGATCCTGGCCTCTCCAACTCTGTGTGGCTCAGTACCAGACCAGCTGCGACTTTTACTGAGTCATCAGCAGGAGCCTCAAGCAGAAATTTCATAACCTGATGGGCCACAATGGCGCAGAACAATTTGCTCCCACACCAATTAGCAAAAGACATCAAGGTATCAACAAAATAAAATCATCATTTTGGACAGATAGTGAGGCAAATGCAAATAATTTACATACATAGAAACATAGAAATTTACAGCTCAGAAGGAAGCCATTTCGGCCCATTGTGTCCGCGCCGGCTGACAAAGAGCCGCACGGTTACATATAAACCTATGAACAATGAACAATGGCGGAAAGGTAAAGAGCAACCAGTCTGCCTCCACACAACTGCGACACCCCTTACACTGAAACATTCCACACTCCACCCCAACCGGAGCCATACCTTACATATAAACCAAAGAAAAGGAGGGGGCATTGATTCAATGTTCTGTGCTTTGTGGGCAGCAGTTGCTGGCAATCCTGCACTTTTAAACTCTTTTACTTTTGTAATAATACATAAAAAGTTTATACTTCTCGGTAAAGTTTTCAAGGGGTTAATCAGCCATCAGGAAACAGGTGTTAGTCCTTATAAGGAAATGTTTGTTTTGGGAAGTCTCCATAGAACAGGTGCCTGAGAGACGGTTAGAATGGGACTCACTCCATTGACTGCTACTCCAAACAGGCGCTTGTGACATCTGCTGGGAAAGTAGAACTCGCGATGAGCCAGCACAAACCCGGCAGCAGGGTTTATAGCCAATAGTGCAGTGTGCACAACAGAACCACATAATAACCACATAATAAACAGCCATTCAAAAACCATCCAGAGCAGCGACCCCCAGCTCACTGGCTAATGTACAGCAACACATGATACTGAGCCACAAGACCTGCAAGGTGCAAGCTTCAATACCTGAGCCTCAGTGAAATAGTTGGGGTATTCCAGGCACCCTGGGTTTGGGAAGGGAAAGATCAGCCCCAGGTTCTTGCCCCCGCTCATTATCCAGTAATATCTGCAAGTGTATGTAGGTGTTGAATCTCTGTGTCCTCCTCCAGCCATACAATCTACAACCCTCCGAGATCCCTGATTTCATGGTTTATGTAGGAATACATAGGCTATATGGCACAGAAACAGGCCATTCGGCCCAAACAGTCCACGCCGGCATTTATGCTCCACTCGAGCCTCCTCCCGTCTTTCCTCATCTCAATCTATCAGCATAACCCTCTATTCCCTTCTTCCTCATACGCTTGTCCAGCCTCCCCTTAAATACATCGATACTATTCACCTCAACCCCTCCCTGTGGTAGTGAGTTCCACATTCTCACCACTCTCTGGGTAAAGAATTTTCTTCAGAATTCCCTATTGGATTTCTTGGTGACTATTTTATATTGATGGCCTCTAGTTATGCTCTTCCTCACAAGTGGAAACACTCTGTATCCACTCTATCAAAACCTTTCATCATTTTAAAGACCTTTTTTGAAGAGGAAAGAGACCCAGCCTGTTCATCCTTTCCTGATATGTATATCCTCGCATTTCTGGTATCATTCTTGTAAACCTTCTCTGCACCCTCTCCAGTGCCTCTATATCCTTTTTATAATATGGCGACCAGAACTGCACGCAGTGCTCCAAGTGTGGTCTAACTAAGGTTTAGCATAACTTACCTACTTTTGAATTCTATACCTCTAGAAATAAACCCTAGTGCTTGGTTTGCTTTTTTTATGTCCTTGCTAACCTGTGTCACAACGTTTAGTGATTTGTGTATTTGTACTCCGAGATCCTTTTGTTCCTCTACCCCACCCAGACTTGCACCCTCCCAAGTAATAAGTGACCTCTCTATTCTTCCTACCGAAATGTAATACCTCGCATTTATCTGTGTTGATCTTCATTTTCCAATTACATGCCCATTCTGCAAGTTTATTAATGTCCTCCTGTCATTTGTTGCAGTCCCTTTCTGTATTGACTATCGCCCCCAATATGGCGTAATCCGCAAATTTAGAAATGATGTTTTTGATTCCAAAGTCTAAATCGTTAATATAAACTGCGAACAACAGTGGTCCCAGCACTGAAAACCTCCATGATTATTATTCTATGTTTTTTATTCATTTCCCTAATTTGTCTGCATATTTCTTCCTCCACCTCGCTTCCACTATTAGGTGGTCTATAGACTATGCCTATTAGTGTGATTGATCCTTTATTATCTTTTATCTTTATCCATATGGATTCTATTTTTGTCTTGCTGATAGCTGCATCACTTTTTTCTACTGAGTTCTACTTAGTTCCTCTAATTCTGACCTCATGTGCAGCCCCGAATTCCTTCACCCCAGCATTGGCGGCCATGCCTGCAGCTGTCCAGACCCTAAGCTCTGGAATTCCCTCCTGAAACTTCTCCGCCGCTCTCCTTCTCTCTTCCTTTAAAATGCACCTTAAAACCTACCTCTTTGATCAAGATGTTTATCCTCGTGTCTCCTTCTTTGGCTCAGTGTCATAGAAACATAGAAACATAGAAAATAGGTGTAGGAGTGGGCCATTCCACCCTTCGAGCCTGCACCACCATTCAATATGATCATGGCTGATCATGCAACTTCAGTACCCCATTCCTGCTTTCTCTCCATACCCCTTG
This sequence comes from Pristiophorus japonicus, assembly GCF_044704955.1. Taxonomy (NCBI): domain Eukaryota; kingdom Metazoa; phylum Chordata; class Chondrichthyes; family Pristiophoridae; genus Pristiophorus; species Pristiophorus japonicus. Next base: position 59,342,271 of record NC_091998.1, on the reverse strand, counting down.
ATCCCTTTAGCCGTAAGGGCCACATCTAACTCCCTCTTGAATATATCTAACAAACTGGCCTCAACATCTTTCTGTGGCAGAGAATTCCACAGGTTCACAATTCTCTGAGTGAAGAAGTTTTGTTTTATCTGATTATGTTCCTGTGAAGGACCTTGGGACTAAGTTAAAGGCACTATATAAATGCAAGTTGTTGTTTTGGGGGGTATCACAACAATGCCTGATCCTCCCCTCACCCGGTGTCCGCACTGGCACAGTTTTTAATAGGAGGCACTAGAATGAGATCAGGAACAAAACCACTGGCTGATTTTCCAACTTAACCCAGTAGTGCTGAGACCAATTGTAGCAGTTCTTATCTTACCTTTTCTTGGTTGAATTGTCATGTGCAGTCAGGCTGTACTTCAGCAACTTTTGTGATAATGTAATAATGACCAGATAATCTGGATATTTTTTGGTGATATTGGTTGAGGGATAAATATTGGCCAGGGCACCGGGAATAACTCCTCTGCTCATCGTAATAGTATTGTGGAATGTTTTACATCCACCTGAGAGAGCAGACGGGGCCTCGGTTTAACGTCTCATCCAAAAGACGACACCTCCGACAGTGCAGCGCTCCCTCAGCACTGCACTGGAGTGTCAGGCCAGATTTTTGTGCTCAAGTCTCTTGAGTGACACTTGAACCCACAACCTTTGACCCACAAGCATGAGTGCTACCCACTGAGCCACAGCTAACTCGGGTCTACTGCAGGGTTAGAAGCTTTTGGGAAGTAGCTGATGGAGCAAACCTTCCCTTCCGCCCAAACACATGATGGCACTTTCCCGGATTGCTGCTCGAGGAACAGATCCTGAGATCTGACATAATGAGAGCTCAATGCTTCACAGAAAAGTAAAGAAGCATAGTTCCCAGCCTGCTTCGAGGGAATTAAATGGGCTACGATGCACACCAAAACAGGTCCTTCAAACCAGGAAACTGCAGGAAGCAGTTAATCCCATAGCAACATTCATAAAAAGACAGTGCAATGAGTGAATCTGAAATCAAAACAGGAAATGCTGGAAATACACAGCAGATCTGTCAGCATCCGAGAGATGTTAACGTTTCAGGTAGGACTGTTCATCAGGAAGAGTTCCAATGAAGGGTCTCAATCCAAGATGATAACCTGTTTCTTCTCTCATAAATGCTGATGGACCTGCTGTGCAATTTCAGCATTTTCTGAACCTGTTTTAATAAGCACACCTGCCTGGGGAAGTGGAAGTGACTGGTGGGTCCTGAATCCTAGTTGGGGAGTGGCCTGAGGGTCAGATTGCATTGTCTGGTAATGAGGCAGCAGATGGATGCTGCAGATATAATGATGGAGGAGCAGGCAGCAGGATGTTTAATTAATAATGTAATAATGCACGCACACAACAACAACACGACCTCTTCAAAGTCACCAATCAGTCCTCTCACAGATATGCACCGCAACAAACTCCAGGGGCGTTTACCCGACAGGAAACATGCTCAATATTTCTGTAAAAGATGAGAATTAAACAGCAAGTTTGGAACTGTAAACAAAAGGGAACTGCTAACAGATCTGTCATTTAATCTGAAATAAAATCAGCCATGTAATGGGTGGTGCATGTGTTAGTGACACAGGTAAGGTGAGACTGTGCTCTCCTATCACTCAGCTTTTTATCCTCACTCCTGTTTGCAGGCCTGACTCTGGCTGAACACACGTCTAGGACCGCTGGGTACCAACCAAAACCCCGCTCAAGTGATCATGTTTCACGTGTGAGCTCAAACAGTGAGCGCCAGTCAGCCACGCCACCAAACAAAGTATCACAACCACACGTCTGCCCTTCCCAGTCATGGTTTCTAGATTGTGATCAGGAATGGGAAGCCCAGCACAATTTCCCTCCTTAAACAAGGAGTGCTGAGGGCAATTGGGAGGCGGGAATCAGGCTGGTCTCCTGCTTCCAATCACTATCCACTTGCTGGAAAATGGGTTTGTGTGTGTCATGTATCCAGACATGTTTACTGCTTGTACTATTACATATGATGTGCCACCAGAGGGCACTACTATGGGAAATTTGTATACCAGCTATATGGCTGCTAAGAAGTGCTGCCAGAGGGCACTGCAGTGGTAGGTTACCTGTACAGGTGTGCCAGGCCTAGTATAAAAGGCAGGCTACCATGTGTGATCTTCACTCAGGAGTTATATTAAATGGACTAAGGTCACTACAGTTCAAGTGCAGTACTTTGCTTCGTGGAGTCATTATCAGAGCATCTAAAGGCATAACAGTGTGGACAACACATGGGGATGAGATCAGAACTCGGGCGGTCTTCGGCCAGGGTCTCACAGGTGTCAGTGGTGATGTCGAACTTTACCAGGGAGGCTTTGAGGGTGTCCTTATAATGTTTCCGCTGTCCTCCTTTGGCTCGTTTACCATGAAGGAGCTCCGCATAAAGCATTTGCTTAAGGAGTCTCGTATCTGGCATGCGAACTATGTGGCCTGCCCAGCAAAACTGATCAAGTGTGGTCAGTGCTTCAATACTGGGGATATTAGCCTGGTCGAGGACACTGATGTTGGTCCGCCAGTCCTCCCAGGGGATTTGCAGGATCTTGCGGAGACATCATTGGTGATATAGCTCCAGCGACTTGAGGTGTCTTGTATACATCGTCCATGCCTCAGATCCATACAGGAGGGCGGGTATTACTACAGCCCTGTAGACCATGAGCTTGGTGGTAGATTTGAGGGCCTGGTCTTCAAACACTCTTTTCCTCAGGCTGCACTGGCACACTGGAGGCGATGCTGAATCTCCGCATCAATGTCTGTCTTTGTTGATAAGAGGCTCCCGAGATATGAGAAATGGTCCACGTTGTCGAGGGCCGCACCGTGAATCTTGATGATTGGAGGGCAGTGCTGTGCGGCGGTGACAGGCTGGTGGAGGACCTTTGTCTTACGGATGTTAAGCGTAAGGCTCATGCTTTCATATGCCTCAGTGAATACATTGACTATATCCTGGAGTTCAGCCTCTGAATATGCGCAGACGCAGGCGTCGCCCGCATACTGCAGCTCAACGACAGAGGTTGGGGTGATCTTGGACCTGGCCTGGAGACAGCGCAGGTTAAACAGCTTCCCACTGGTTCTGTAGTTTAGCTCCACTCCAACGGGGTGCTTGTTGATTGTGAGGTGGAGCATGGCGGCGAGCAAGATTGAGAAGAGGATTGGAGCGATGACGCAGCCCTGTTTGACCCCGGTCTGGACGTGAATTGGGTCTGTAACGGATCTGTTGGTAAGGATCACGACCTGCATGTCATCGTGAAGCAGGCGAAGGATGTTGACAAACTTTTGGGGGCATCCGAAACGGAGGAGGATGCTCCATAGACCTTCACAGTTGACAGTGTCAAAGGCCTTTGTAAGATCGAAAAAGGCCATGTATAAGGGCAGGCGCTGCTCCCTGCATTTTTCCTGCAGCTGTCGCGCTGCAAAGATCATGTCCGTTGTGCCCCGTAGGGGACGAAATCGCATTGTGATTCCGGGAGGAGCTCCTCGGTCACAGGGAGAAGTCGATTGAGGAGAACTCTAGCGACAACTTTCCCAGTGGCTGATAGCAGGGAGATTCCCCTGTAGTTGCCGCAGTCAGACTTGTCCCCTTTTTAAAAAATGGTCACAATCACTGCATCTCTGAGATCTCCCAACATGCTCTCCTCCCTTCAGATGAGAGTGATGAGGTCATGTATCTGCGCCAACAGTGCCTCTCCGCCTACTTAAGCGCCTCAGCAGGGACTCCATCCGCACCCGAAGCCTTGTTAATCTTCAGCTGTTTCATGGCTTTGCCTACCGCATTGCAGCGTTGGAGTTTCACTGAGTTGGTGGCAGGTCGCATGCTGCGGGATGGAGTCGAGAACACCCAAGTCAAAGGCAGATCTCGATTGAGGAGATCTTCAAAGTGCTCCTTCCATCGGGCCCTGACAGCCTCAGTGTCCTTGATGAGTGTTTCCCCATTCTTGGCCAGGAGTGGGGTGGGGCCTTGGGAGTTTGGACCATAGGTGGCCTTGACTGCAATGAAGAATCCTCGCATATCGTGGCTGTCGGCCAGTTGTTGTAACTCCTGTGCTTTCTCCATCCACCACCTATTCTTTAGGTCCCGGGTTTTTTGCAGGTTGGACCTGAGCCTTGAGCCGTCTGTAATGTTGTTTTGCAGCTCCCGAATTGGGTTGTTGCTTGAGGCTCAGAAATGCTTTGCGCTTGTGATCTATTAGTTCTTCGATCTCCTGATCATTTTCATCAAACCAGTCCTGATGTTTTCTGGTTGAGTGACCAAATGTCTCTTCACAAGCACTGGTTATAGAGGCCTGGAGGGCAGACCAAGCACTGTGGGCATTCAGCATCTCAGGGTCATCAAGGCACGCCAGATTGGCTGTGAGGCGCCGGCTGTATAGGGCTCTCTTAGCTGGGCCTCTAAGTGCCCCGGCATTAACTTTTTTGCGGAATTGCTTCTGCTGTCCCCTCTGCTTTGGGGCTATGTTGATGTCGATGATGGATCGGATTAGGCGGTGGTCCGTCCAGCAGTCGTCAAATCCTGTCATGGTGCGGGTGAAGCGCACATCCTTGTGATCCCTGGCTCGGACGATGACATAGTCGAGCAGGTGCCAGTGTTTGGAGCGAGGGCGTTGCCACGATGCCTTGTATTTGTCCCTCTGGCGGAACAGACTATTGGTGATGAGGATTCATGTTCTAGACATTTTGTCAGGAGTAGGATACCGCTGGAATTGGCTTTCCCTACCCCCACTCTGCCAATCACGCCTCCCCAGAGGGCTGTGTCTTTGCCGACCCTGGCATTAAAATCATCCAGTAGGATCAATTTGACAGCCTTTGAGAAGGCCAGAAACCTGCTATGTTCTAACAAGTTACTTGTATTGTATGACCCGTGTAAACGTTTAGTGCTAGCTTGTGATGCATCTTCGTATGGAGTCGGGTGTGTATTACAGCAAACCACTGTACCAGGTAAACTGCAACTGGTTGCTTTTGCATCTAGAAGTCTACCTAAGGTTGAAAGAGCCTACGGTATGGTCAAGAAAGAGGCGTTAGCATGCATATATGGGGTTAAGAAAATGCACCATTCCTATTTGAACTCCGGTTCAAGCTTGGAACCAACCACAAGCCGCTCATTTTGCTGTTTTCAGAAAGCAAAGATATAAACACCAATGCTTCGTCCCGCATCCAAAGATGGACACTAACATTGTCTGCCTATGACTATATTATCCGCCACAGACTAGACACGGAGAACTATGCTGATGCCCTCAGTCGGCTACCATTGCCCACCACTGGGGTGGAAATGGCGCAACCCACAGACTTGCTTCTGGTCATGGATGTTTTTGAGAGCGAGGGGTCACCGGTCACGGCTCGCCAGATCAGGACCTGGACTAGCCTGGACCCTGTGCTATCACTAGTAAAAAGTTGCCTCCTCAATGGGAGCTGGTTGGCTGTTCCCGGGGAAATGCAAGATGAAATTAAGCCATTTCACCGACACAAAGATGAAATGTCCATCCAGTCGGATTGTCTCTTATGGGGTAATCGCGTGGTTTTGCCAAAAAAAGGCAGGGAAACGTTTATACACGACCTACACAGTACCCACCCAGGCATAGTCATGAAGAAGGCTATCACCAGGTCGCACGTTTGGTGGCCCTGCATTGACTCGGATTTGGAGTCATACATACACCAATGTGACATTTGCTCACAGTTGAGCAATGCACCAAGGGAGGCCCCACTGAGTCTGTGGTCATGGCCCTCCAAACCGTGGTCCAGGATCCACATAGATTTCGCTGGAAAGATGTTCATAGTAGTAGTGGATGCTTATTCTAAATGGATTGAATGTGTAATCATGTCATCCTGCACGTCCACTGCCACCATTGAAAGCCTCTGGGCCATGTTCGCCACCCATGGCTTGCCTGACCTCCTTGTCAGTGACAATGGACCATGTTTCACCAGTTCAGAATTCAACGAGTTTATGATCCACAATGGCATTAAGCATGTCAGGTCTGCCCCGTTTAAGCCCGCATCCAATGGTCAAGCGGAATGGGCAGTCCAAACTATCAAGCAGAGCTTGAAACGCGTGATGGACAGCTCCCTGCAGACCCCTTTATCTCGGGTTCTGCTCAGCTACCAGACGCGATCCCACTCGCTTACCGGGGTTCCCCCGGCGGAATTGTTAATGAAGAGAGCACTCAAAACCAGGTTCTCCTTAGTCCACCCGGATCTTAATGATCATGTGGAAACCTGGCGTCACCGGCAAAACATGTACCACGATCGCGCGACATTGATGTAAACAACACTGTGTTTGTCCTTAATTACGGTCATGGTCCCAAATGGGTTGCTGGCACTGCCTTGGCCAAGGAGGGGAATAGAGTGTTTATTGTCAAACTATGTAATGGACAAACGTGCAGAAAGCATTTGGATCAGACCAAACTGCGATTCACTGGCAACCAAGAACAACTTGAAGAGAACATCACCATCATCGATCCACCAACACACACCCAACCAGCAATCGATCTCACTGTCAATCAAGAGGATGAACCCACCATGCCCAACAGTCTGGTCAGACCAGCCGCGCTGCAGTGCAGCAATGGTCCGACCAATTCATTCATGTCAGGGTTCGAACTCAGGCGTTCAACCAGGGAGCGAAGGGCCCCGGACCACCTCAACTTGTAAATAACTTTTATCAAAGACTTTGGGGGGCGGGGGGAGTGATGTTATGTATGTAAACATTATAACTGTGTAAGACTTGCCTCCAGAGGGCGTACCTGTCGGAGACCCAAGGGTCACCTGCACACCTCATGCAAGCGAGTATAAAAGGTTGTCTAACATGCTGCTTAGGCACTCTGGAATTTTATTAAAGAGACTAAGGTCACATCAGTTTAAGCTTACAGTACTCAGTCCTGTGGAGTTATTCTAAACATAACAAGCACCAGGCGCAAATGATCCCTAACTTCTTCTAAATTGGGCTTTAGCGCCCCAGGAAGGAAGGGGGCGGTAAATGAGGCATGACATCAGTGGGGCGCTGCAGGGGTGCTAATAGCAGGGCGCTACCCAATTTCAGGTGACTTGTATTCAGCAATCATCCTTCAATCCTGCACACTGGCTCATTCCAGCTCTTAAAGGGGAGGTTATCTCAAGCTGCATCTGGTCATTTTCAGCAGTGTTGCATTTGAGGGAGAGCTGTGAGCAAGTGCAACAAGTTTCTGGGATGGCTGCTGCAAATCCAGCTGGAAGGGAGAGTGCACAGCGATTTAATGACATGGCATTGGAGGCATTGGTAGGGACAGCTGAGAGAAGGAGGGATGTCCTGTTCCCCGCAACTGGAAGGACGCCACTGCCACAGGTCGTCTGGGCAATGTGGAGGGAAGTGGCCGAGGAGCACTGTAGTGGACAGAACGCTCACACAGTGTTGGGGCTGTGGTTTGGAAGGGGAAATTGATGTGCTGATGGGGACGTGCAGAGCAACTGGGAAGTGGCTGGAATTCACTGAAACCAAAGTCTGATGAGATGGTCGCAGACCGACCTTGCATAATTGCGATTGAGTAGCTGCCTCTTCCGTCGCTGGTGTTACTGCTCCTGCTCCTCCTTGTCCTCCTCCTCATCCTCCTCCTGCTCCTCCTCTGCTCGTCCACCTGCTCTTCCTCCTCCTCTGCTCCTCCACCTGCTCTTCCTCCTCCTCGTCCTCCTCCTCCTCCTGAAGTGGTGGAGCTATGCCTGGTGGCAATAGCTGTGCCCTCATGATGGACAAGTTGTGCAGCATACAGCAGACGATGATAAGGAAGACCTGCTCAGCCGAGTACTGGAGGACTCTTCCCGAGCGGTCAAAGCAGTGGAACCTGTTATGTATTTAACCCTTTGTAACCTGCATGACACCTGACCACCAGAGGGCCCCACCTGTTGGAGTCCCAAGGGATCCCAGCTCCCTTGGGAGCACAGTATATAAGCAGGCCACCCACAAGGTACCTGCGCTCTGGAATCTTATTAAAAGAACTAAGGTCACACTTGCTCATTGTTCACAGTACTCAGTTTTCACCTTTATTATGAGTGTACCAATTGGCGACGAGGTAACGAACAACCGCGCGAAAATGCAAAGAACAGTCGGCATTCTGGAGAAGTTCTTAGAAGGGGTCTTTGTGGAGAGACTCAACCAATATTTCCTGGCCAACGAGCATGAAGGGGTCGAGAACACTACCAAACGAAGGATGATCCTCCAAACTGTCTGTGAGGCAATAACCTATGGCCTCATGAAGAATCTCCTGGCCCCGGCAAAACCAACAGAGAAATCCTACGAAGAATTGTGTACGCTGGTCCGGGAGCACCTAAATCTTAAGAAAGCATTTTGATGGCGAGATATCGGTTCTACACGTGTCAACGATCGGAGGGCCAGGAAGGACATTCTTGCTATTGAGGGAGTGCAGCGAAGGTTCACCAGACTGATTCCCGGGATGGCGGGACTGACATATCAAGAAAGACTGGATCAACTGGGCTTGTATTTCACGAGTTCAGAAGAATGAGAGGGGATCTCATAGAAACGTTTAAAATTCTGACGGGTTTAGACAGGTTAGATGCAGGAAGAATGTTCCCAATGTTGGGGAAGTCCAGAGAAATCCTACGAAGAATTGTGAACCAGGGGTCACAGTCTAAGGATAAGGGGTAAGCCATTTAGGACCAAGATGAGGAGAAACTTCTTCACCCAGAGAGTGGTGAATCTGTGGAATTCTCTACCACAGGAAGTTGTTGAGGCCAATTCACTAAATATATTCAAAAAGGAGTTAGATGTAGTCCTTACTACTCGGGGGATCAAGGGGTATGGTGAGAAAGCAGGAATAGGGTACTGCAGTTGCATGTTCAGCCATTAAATCATTGATTGGCGGTGCAGGCTCGAGGGGCCGAATGGCCTACTCCTGCACCTATTTTCTATGTTTCTATGTCGCCGAGCTGAGGCACCTCGCAGGACATTGTGAGTTTGAGGAATTTCTAGAACAAATGCTCAGAGACTTTTTTGTACTGGACATTGGCCATGAGACAATCCTTTGCAACCTGTTGACTGTAGAAACTCCAAATCTAAGTAAAGCCATAACGATAGCCCAGGCATTTATGTCCACCAGCGACAACACCAAGCAGATTTCGCAGAATAAAGAAGTTTCGGCCAGTATTGTGCATAAGGTGATGTCGGTCTCGAGCAGAAATATACATGGCACGCCGGCTGCTGCTGCACGATCTCAGATAACCCGGAGTCCGCCATCAATTGTTAATGCGAGGCAGTTAACACCCTATTGGCGTTGTGGAGGTGATCATCGGCCCCAACAATGCCGCTTTAAGCACTATGCGTGCAATGGTTGCAGAACAATGGGACATCTCCAACGAATGTGCAGGCGAGCTGCAAACCCTGCAAACCACCACGTTGCAGAGAAAGATCGATCTACTGTGGATCAGGCTGAATTGGATACTCGTACTGAGGAGGCAGAAATGTACGGGGTACACATATTCACCACAAAATGTCCGCCAATAATATTGAAAGTTGAACTGAACGGTATTCCAGTATCTATGGAGCTGGACACGGGGGCAAGTCAGTCCATAATGAGTAAAAAAGCCTTCGACAGGCTGTGGGGCAAAAAGGCACACAGGCCCAAGCTCAGCCCCATTCATACCAAACTAAGGACTTACACCAAGGAACTAATCCCTGTAATTGGCAGTGCAGAAGTCAAAGTCTCCTATGACAGCAGTACATGAACTCCCGCTGTGGATTGTACCAGGGGATGGCCCCACATTGTTAGGCAGAAGCTGTCTGGAAAAAATCCGCTGGAACTGGGACGACATCCGAACGCTTTTGTCCGTCGACGATGCCTCATGTACCCCAGTTCTGAGCAAGTTCCCATCATTGTTCGAGTCAGGCATTGGAAGCTTCTCGGGGGCGAAAGTGCAGATCCATTTGGTTCCCAGTCTGTGACCCATCCACTACAAGGCTCGGGCGGTACCGTACATGATGCGTGAAAAAGTAGAAATTGAGCTGGACAGGCTGCAACGTGAAGACATCGTCGCACCGCTGGAATTCAACGACTGGGCCAGTCCGATTGTCCCGGTGCTCAAAGAGAATGGCACGGTTAGAATTTGTGGGGACTATAAAATAATGATTAACCGTTTTTCACTGCAGGACCAGTACCGGCTACCCAAGGCAGACGACCTATTTGTGACCCTGGCTGGAGGAAAGACGTTCACCAAGCTGGACCTGACCTCGGCCTACATGACGCAGGAGCTGGAGGAGTCTTCGAAAGGCCTCACCTGCATCAACACGCACAAAGGTCTGTTTATCTATAACCGGTGCCCGTTCCGCGGCGATCTAACAGCGGAACATGGAGAGCCTGCTAAAATCGGTTCCTTGCACAGTGGTCTTCCAGGATGACATATTGGTTACAGGTTGGGACACCATGGAACATTTGAAGAATCTGGAGGAGGTTCTTAGTTGGTTGGATCGCGTGGGGCTCAGGTTGAAATGCTCGAAATGTGTTTTCCTGGCACAGGACGTCGTGTTCTTAGGAAGGCGAATCGCAGCAGACGGCATCAGACCCACCGACACCAAGACGGAGGCCATCAAGAACGCACCGCGACCACAGAACGTGATGGAGCTGTGATTGTTCCTGGGACTCAACTATTTCGGTAATTTCACCTGGGTTAAGCACCCTGCTAGAACCCCTACTGCGCATGGGAGACGACTGGGTATGGGGGAATTCACAAGAGGCTGCCTTTAAGAAAGCCAGAAATCTATTTTGTTCTAACAAACTGCTTGTCCTGTACAACCCTTGTAAACAATTAGTATTAGCTTGCGATGCATCATCTTACAGGGTCGGGTGTGTGTTACAACAGGCTAATGAATCGGGGATTTTGCAACTGGTCGCTTATGCGAACCAGGAGTTTGTCCAAGGCCAAAAGGGTCCAGAGCATGATTGAAAAAGAGGCTCTGGCGTGCGTCTACGGGGTAAAAAAAATGCACCAGTACTTATTTGGCCTCAAATTTGAGCTCGAAACTGACCACAACTGAAACTGAGAGCTGGATTAATACCAATGCCTCTGCCCGCATCCAAAGATGGGCGCTCATGCTATTGGCATACAACTATATAATCCGCCACAGACCGGGCACAGAGAGCTTCGCAGATGCTCTCAGTCGGCTGCCATTGCCCACCACCGGGGTGGAAATGGCACAGCCTGTGGACTTGCTCATGGTCATGGAGGTATTCGAAAGCGAGATGACCCCCGTTACGGCCCTCCAGATCAGGACCTGGACCAGCCAGGATCCTTTACTGTCCTTGGTAAAAAAAATGGTGTCCTCCATGGGAGCTGGTCCAGTGTCCCAGTGGAGATGCAGGAGGCGATTAAGCCATTGCACAGACGCAACGACGAGTTGTCCCTGCAGGCGGACTGTCTATTGTGGGGCAATCGTGTGGTCTTGCCCAAGAAAGGCAGAGATACGCTCATATGTGAACTGCACAGCACCCACCCAGGCATTGTAATGATGAAAACCATAGCCAGATCCCACGTGTGGTGGCCCGGCATCGACTCAGATTTAGAGTCATGCGTGCGCCAGTGCAACACTTGCTCTCAGCTGAACAATGCACCCAGAGAAGCACTGTTCAGTTTGTGGTCATGGCCCTCCAAACCGTGGTAGAGAATCCATGTAGACTATGCGGGCCCATTTCTAGGCAAAATGTTCTTAGTTGTCGTGGACGCTTACTCAAAATGGATTGAATGTGCAATAATGTCTGTAAGCATGTCCACGGCCACCATTGAAAGCCTACGAGCATGTTTGCTACGCACGGCTTGTCCAATGTCCTAGTCAGCGACAATGGGCCGTGCTTCACCAGTGCTAAATTCAAGGAATTCATGACCTGCAACAGGATCAAACACGTCACATCTGCCCCATTCAAGCCCGCATCCAACAACCAGGCAGAACGGGCAGTTCAGACCATCAAGCAAAGCTTGAAACCTGTGTCGGAAGGCTCCCTGTAGACCTGATTGTCCCGAGTGCTGCTCAGTTACCGCACCAGACCCCAATCACTCACCCGGGTTCCCCCAGCCGAGCTGCTCATGAAAAGGGCACTTAAAATAAGGCTCTCTCTTGTCCACCCTGATCTCCATGATCACGTAGAGGGCAAGCGGCATCTACAAAGTGTATACCATGACCATGCAAATTTGTCACGCGATATTGAGATCAATGATCCTGTGTTTGTGCTCAATTATGGACATGGTCCCAAATGGCTCGCTGGCACGATCATAGACAAAGAAGGGAGTAGGGTGTTTCAGGTCAAATTGGCCAATGGACAAACACACAGAAAACATTTGGACCAAATCAAATTGCGGTTCACCAACAGCTACGAACAACCCGAAGAGGACACCACCAACTTTGACCCTCCAACACACACACAAGTGGCAACTGATGTTCCTGGTGGCAGCATGGTTCTCATGGTTGACCACGAAACGGAACTCATCATCCCCAGCAGCCTGGCAAGGCCGGCTGCCCAACAGCCCGGTGAAGAACTGACCAACTCACCCACACCCGCATTTGTACTGAGACGATCGACAAGGGAGCGTAAAGCCCCAGATTGTCTCACCTTGTAAATAAGTATAATGTTGACTTCATGGGGGAGTGATGTTATGTATTTAACCTTTTGTAACCTGCATGACACCTGACCACCAGAGGGTCCAACTGTTGCAGTCCCAAGGGATCCCAGCATCCCTTGGGAGCACAGTATATAAGCAGGACACCCACGAGGTACCTGCACTCTGGAATCTTATTAAAGGAGCTAAGGTCACACTTGCTCATTGTTCACAGTACTCAGTTTCCACCTTTATTATGAGTGTACCAGAACCGTTGATTGAGCTCTCGGATGGTCTGCTCACTGATGTTCCTGGTGGCAGCATGGCTCTCATTGTATGAGTGCTGGGCAGGAGTGCTGGGGTTGCGGAGGGGAGTCATGAGCCAGGTGGAAAGCGGATAGCCCTTGTCTCCAAGCAGCCAGCCACGAGCTTGTTGTGGTGGCTAGAACAGAGCTGGCACACCGTTCTGGCGTAGGTTGAATGCATCATGGCTGCTGCCAGGACAGCGGGCATTGACGGTGGGGATTCGGCATGTGTGGTCGCACACCAACTGCACATGGCGGTTATGGAATATCTCAGGATTGTTATGCGGTGCCCGCAAAATGACGTGGGTGCAGTCAATGGCACCCTACACCATGAGGAAGCCCGCTATCTTGGCAAATCCACATGCATGCTCGAGCTGCTTCTCTCTGGTCATGGGGATCATGTATTCTCTTCTCCTTCTGTAACTTCCTTAGGCGGTCCCTCGTATCGAGGATGACTTGCTTCCACACCAAAATGTTCACAGGTGTTACAATGAGGGACCAGATAATCCAGATCCCGAACTGCATGTTGAAGGATGGAAGATGCCTGTGTGTGGATTTTTTTAACGTGTGGTGCCCATTGCACACCAGCCACCACACGGGCTTGACAGAGCTAGGTCTTGGTCCAGTGGCAAGGGTTAACCAGGACGACTGGAGACCAGCTCTGCTGCACGGACCCAGTGTGCACACATATCGCAGTGTGGGCTGGGCCCGTGCTGCCCCTGGGGCCCCCGCCTCTCCTGGGCCCCGTTCACGTCGCTCTGCAATCTCTCACCACTCCATCGTCACGACCTCGCCGCTCCTGCTGTACCTACCCACGCTCCAATCACCGACCTGGATTATGGTGTGTGTACACATTCGGCGAGAGAATGTAGAGGGATGTGATCGGGACCCAGGAGAGGCGCGAGTTCGGGGCCAGAAGAGGTGAGGACCCAGGGGCAGCACGGGCCAGCCCATCCTGTGATACGTGTGCGCACTAGGCCCGTGCAGCAGAGCTGGTCTCCAATCGTCTTGGGTAATCCTTGCCACTGGACCAAGACCTAGCTCTGTCAAGCCCGTTTGATGGCTGGTCTGCCACGGCCACCACATGTTAAAAAGAATCCACGCGCAGGCATCTTCCACCCTTCAGGATGTAGTTCGGGATCTGGAATATTAGGTCCTTCACTGAAACACCTGTGAACTCATGCTTTTTGGCGTGGAAGCAGGTCATCCTCGTTTCGAGGGACTGCCTATGATGATGATGTGTGTGAGTGAGCGTGCCTGTATGTGTGTAAGTGTGTGCGTGCGTGTGTGTGTGAGTGAGTGTGTGTGTGTGTGTCTGTGACTGTGTGTGTGTGTGTGTGAGTGTGTGTGTGAGTGAGCGTGTGTGTAAGTGAGCGTGCCTGTGTGTGTGTGAGAGTCTCGTCGCCAAGAGCTTGCAGAAACCAAGCGCAGGCAACGAAAAGAGCGTGCGGCAAACCAGTCCCACCCACCCCTTCCCTCAACGACTATCTGTCCCACCTGTGACAGAGACTGTGGTTCTCATATTGGACTGTTCACCCACCTAAGAACTCATTTTAAGAGTGGAAGCAAGTCTTCCTCAAATCCGAGGGACTGCCTATGATGATGCTGGATGGTGAGTGAGCGTGCCTGTGTGTGTGAGTCAGTGTGAGTGAGCGTGTGTGTGAGTGAGCGTGTGTGTGTGTGTGTGTGTGTGTGTGTGTGAGTGAGTGTGTGTGAGTCTGTGTGTGCGTGAGTGAGTGTGTGTGTGTGTGTGTGTGTGTGTGAGTGAGTGTGTGTGTGAGTCTATGTGTGCGTGAGTGAGTGAGTGTGTGTGTGTGTGTGTGAGTGAGTGTGTGTGTGTGTGTGAGTGAGTGTGTGTGTGTGTGTGTGTGTGTGTGTGAGTGTGTGTGTGTGTGTATGTGTGTGAGTGAGCGTGCTTTGTGGTGGAGGAGCGGCGAATGATCGAGGCGGAGGATCATTGAGGGATCGTGGCTGAGATTCGGTGGGTGATTAGTGGCGGAGGTTCGGCGAATATTTGGTATGGAGGTGCGGGAGGAGATCGTGGCGAAGGTGCAGTTCATGTTTTGTGGCAGAGGAGCGCCGAGAAATCGTGGCGGAGGTGTGGCAAATGAGGGTATGGAGTCCAGAAGAGCCGAGGGCCCAGGGGCAGCACGGGCCAGCCCACACTGCGATATGCGTGTGCTCTAGGTTCGTGCAGCAGAACAGGTCTCCAGTCATTCTGGTTCAACCCTTGCCACTGGACCAAGGCCTAGCTCTGTCAAGCCCGTGTGGTGGCTGATGTGCAACTGTCACCACATGTTAAAGAAATCCACGCACAGGCATCTTCCACGCCTTCAACTGGAGTTCAGGACTGGAATATCGGGTCGTTCACTGAAACATCTGTGAACTCATGTGGAAGCAAGTCATCCTCGTTCGAGGGACTGTCTATGATGGTAATGATGAGTGAGCGTGCCTGTGTGTGTGAGTGAGAATCTCGTCGCCGAGAGCATGCAGAAAGCAAACGCAGGCAGCGGAAAGAGTGTGCGGCAAACCAGTTCCACCCACCCCTGTCCCACCTGTGACAGAGACTGTGGTTCTCGTATTGGACTGTACAAATACCTAAGAACTCATGTTAATAGTGGAAGCAAGCCTTCCTTGATTCCAAGGGACTGCCTATGATGATGATGGATGGTGAGTGAGCGTGCCTGTGTATGTGTATGTGTGTGTGAGTGTGAGCGAGTGTGGCCACATTGTTCGCATGCCAGACACGAGACTCCCAAAGCAAGTGCTCTACTCGGAACTCCTTCACGGCAAATGAGCCAAAGGTGGGCAGCGGAAATGCTACAAGGACACCCTCAAAGCCTCCCTGATAAAGTGCAACATCCCCACTGACATCTGGGCATCCCTGGCCCAAGACCGTCCTAAGTGGAGGAAGTGCATCCGGGAGGGCGCTGAGCAACTCGAGTCTCAACGCCGAGAGCGTGCAGAAATGAAGCACAAACAACGGAAAGAGCGTGCGGCAATCCAGTCCCCTCAATGACTATCTGTCCCACCTGTGACAGAGTCTGTGGCTCTCGTATTAGACTGTTCAGCCACCAAAGAACTCACTTCAGGAGTGGAAGCAAGTCTTCCTCGATTCCGAGGGACTGCCTATGATGATGATGATGATGATGATGATGCATTACAGCACTAAGACGTTGCGTTACTACCGCCTGTGCTGCAGTGGAAGCTGCCACATCGCCCATGACACATGTCATGCGGTCTGGATCTGCACAGTCTCTCTGGGAGTCCACCATCGTCTGCAGAACTGGAAATGATGGTCTCCATGGTGTGCACAGAGCTATGTGCAATGTTGGAGGCGGACTCCTCCATGCTTCTTACCATTGCCGAGAGGCTCTCGAGCACCCTTGGCATTGCACCTATCATCTCAGAGTGCATGGCCATCACCCTTGTGAACGTTTCCTCATCGAAATCCTCAATCTGAGTCCTGTGCAGCAGAACTCATACTCGAACTCACCCTCCGGGGAGTTGGCTCCCGATCGACCCTTCCCCCTGGCCTTGCTGCAGCCCGCTTGTCCCCAGTGCAGACCCCTCTACTAAACATGCCTCTAAAGATCATGTAGTGCCAGTATCTGAGGTGGTGGCTATGGGTGAGAGATGCAGTGACACGGTGCATTGATCCTCCTCCTCTTCTCCTTCCTCATTCCCAGCGGGAGGCTTTGGGACCGGTTGGTCATCTGGTTGTTGACTATCTGAAAGTATAAAGGCACAAGACTCGCATTAAGGTGAGGGCAGGAGGGCAGGAATGGAGCAAGAAATGCAGACATTATCAGGAGCTGGAAAGTGAGAAAGGCTTGTGGAAATTTTGAAACTGTGCCCTGTAACCCCCACGTCTCAATCCCGCCAAGCCATTAATGTATATCAAAAGCAGCAGCGGTCCTAGTACTGAACCTTCAGGAACATCACTGTACACCTCCCTCCTGTCCGAAAAACAGCTATTCACCACAACTCTCCTTTTTCTATCCCTTAGCCAACTTTGTATCCATGCTGATACTACCCCTGTTATCGTGTCATGAGGGAGCGCATCACGCCCGCTGATGTGCACCGGGAGTAAAATAATAATTGGGTATCCACGTTGACATTGGACATTCCGACGTGCTGAAACTTCTTCCGGGTTATGCATCCGCGATCCCCTGCTCAGAACCCATCTCGGGGCTATAATTGGGCCCACTGTGCTTTCTGACTGCTATAAAATGGGGTTTGACCTCACATGCATTAGACATAGCTCACACCGAATGGAGACTGCCCTCTAAGGGGATTCTCTCTCTCTCTACTTCCTCACCGTGTTGAAACAGGTTCACTGTACTATCTCCTACTCTAAGACATTCTTTCCCAGGACCTCTAAACTGTGGAATTCTTTGTCTCCCTGAGTATTCCCTCCCTCCCACAAGCTACAGCCCTTTAAAACCCAAGTTTGACATCACTACTTACTGATTGCCTCATCTCCTTTCCTACTCTTTTCAAATCCAGACGTGTCCTGCAGTACAGGCTTTGACCTTTCAACTGCTGTTCTCAATAAAATGAATCTGAGTAATCATGGGCCAGGGAAGTGTTATACAGAGAGAGCTGTGTGTGCTGGGTGTTGATGGCTGCTGCTCTCTGCTTCCTCGTACAGCCTTGTTTCTCCAGAACAAACCTATTGTCTCTGTGCCAAGTCTGCCCAGGAGACGGATGAATGGATGAGACTCATTCGCTGGAAGCTGGTGAGGATTGTGTGTCAGTCGGAGCTCATCCTTATCGGCAGCAGCTGAACTGTTTAGGAAACACAAAGTAGCTTTTAGAGATTCAATAAAGATCCTCTGTCCTTGTTTCCTGTTCCTGTCAATGCCGGGCGAGGTTTCTCGATGTTTGTTTCAGGATTTATTTAGTTACTTAGCACATGGGACTGATCAAGTTAATGGGTGTGGTGGATAGTGGTGACCAGGACAAGAATATATTCCACCTTGAAGGTCAGGCCAATTGCAGTGTGGAATCCTCCTGACATCAAATCAACAATAAAACTCACCCTTAGCACTGGCACCCTCAGCAATGACTACATCTATCTACACAACCACACAAACCCGCAAACTCTATCAGACTCATCTACACACACCCACACTCCCATACGCTCTCTATCACGCTCATACTTACTCTCTCACTCAGTCTCTCGCACGCACGCACACGCTGTCTTTGACACTCACAGACTCCTTCAGATGTTCAACAACCTTCCCAAAGCAAGCGCTCTACGCAGAGCTTCGACAGGAGGGCAGAGGATATGCTTCAAGGACATCCTCAAAGCCTCCTTGACAAAGTGCAATATCCCCACCGACTCCTGGGAATCCCTGGCCCAAGACCGCCCAAAGTGGAGGAAGAGCATCCAGGAGGGCACTGAGCACCTCGAGTCCCATTGCCGAGAACAAGCAGAAACCAGGCGGAAGGTGCATGCGTCAACCCAGGCTCCCCAACCACCCTTTCCTCCAACCACTGTTTGCCCCACCTGTGACAGAGACTGTAGGCCCAGCATTGGACTCCTCAGTCACCTGAGAACTCACTTTTAGAGTGGAAGCAAGTCATCCTCGACTCCAAGGGACTGCTTATGATGATGATGATACAGCTCTCCTCATAGAAACATAGAAAATAGGTGCAGGATAGGCCATTCGGCCCTTCGAGCCTGCACCACCATTCAATATGATCATGGCTGATCATACAACTTCAGTATCCCATTCCTGCTTTCTCTCCATACCCCTTGATCCCTTTAGCCGTAAGGGCCACATCTAATTCCCTTTTAAATATATCCAATGAACTGGCCTCAACAACTTTCTGTGGTAGAGAATTCCACAGGTTCACAACTCTCTGAGTGAAGAAATTCCTCCTCATTTCAGCCCTAAATGGCTTACCGCTTATCCTTAGACTGTGACCCCCTGGTTCTGGACTTCCCCAACATCGGGAACATTCTTCCTGCATCTAACCTGTCCAATCCCGTCAGTAAAACAACATCTCACCAGGGGAGTGAGGTGGACACCAAGTATGAGATGAAGGAACTTAGGAGACAGACAGATGGAATGGTTGAAGAATTCCAGAAGTGAGGGGCATACGGGTGAAAGATCAGCCTCCAAATGTGGGCCATAGAGAGAAGGGGAAGATCAGTAATCCAGAGGCAGAAGAGCAGAGGGAATGGTTCTTAAATAGGGTGAAGCTTAGATGTGGAAAGAATTGAAATTAAAGACAAATATTTTAAACTGATTTGCTGGAACACAAGAAGGCAGTTGGATGAGGATAAGGTTGATGGGTGTGCAACACTAAGATGACAGAGTTCTGGGAATAACTGGAGTTTGTGGTAGTTGGTGGTGGAGCGGAGCACATTCAAGAAACCGATCCTGGAGGTGGTGAAGGCATGGATGCAGTTGTGGAGGGGCAGTAAGTGGGGGGCACTGTTCTGAAGGTGGTTGCAGCCACACATACTGTACCCACTGTGTATGCTGATTCTATTTGATGCAAGGTAGGGTTCAATAAACTCAAAGGAATTAGTGCTCAATCCTCTTGACCTGACAATGAACTCTTAACAACTGCAAAGACAAGTCCAGTCTAGTTTCATCTGTGAGCCTTAAAAAGAATTTACCCACAGTCTGGGATTAACTCAAACCTCGCTCCCCAATGTGGAAAGATAGATGAGATGGCTCAGGTTGATTGAAAGTTGTCTCCAACACAAAGCTTGCTTAAATGAACAGCCAGCTGACCCTGTTATTGGTTGTGAACCACATGGGTTGGAATGGACTCTGCACCATGTTACAGCAACAAACAGGTAGCACAACAGCAGCCACACACCTGAAACCTCTTTGCTAACATTAGTTTTCTTCTCTTCAATTTTCTCCCAGCTACTGTGAAACATGGACTGTTGCTGGGGTACAGTTCCACGGGTGGCAGGTACCTCCCCCAGTGGCCATTATTTATGTGTGAGTCTCAGCAGAATATTCACAGCTGAGGCTGAACCTGTCTTCACCCGATCTCCACACATGGAGCACCTGGCAGAAGTTACTGACCACGATCAGAAGTAAGAACCTTGGCCGATTTTCCCTTCCATAACCCCACACATACTGGGGCCTGTGGTGGAGCCCTCAACCCCGACTGACATCAGCTAACTGAGCACAGAGGGTTGGAGCTGGGACTTTCCTGCTGTGTGTGGCTCAGGAACTCACTGAGCAGGAAGGCCCCGGCTGTGGTGCCTTTATTCAGATTGAGGGAAGCTGCTCCTCGTAGGACTGCCCCTGGGCACGGCCAAGGGGGCCATCAGCCGGTCCAGGCAGCGGGCGGTCGAGGGGGTCGTTCAGCCCGACTGCCTGCCTCTCTTCCGCGGTTACATCCGAACCAGGGTGTCCCTGGAGATGGAGCACGCAGTGTCCATCATCATCATCATCATAGGCAGTCGCTCGGAATCGAGGAGGACTTGCTTCCACTCCCAAAGTGAGTTCTTTGAAGGCTGAACAGTCCGATACGAGAGCCACAGACCCTGTTACAGGTGGGACAGACATTTGTCGAGGGAAGGGGTGGGTGGGGCTGCTTTGCCGTGCGCTTCTTCCACTGCCTGCGCTTGGCCTCTTCATGCTCTTTGCGTTGAAACTCGAAGAGCTCAATGACCTCCCGGATGGACTTTCTCCACCTCGGAGATCTGCGGTCAGGGTCTCCCAGGTGTCAGTGGTGATGTCGAACTTTACCAGGGAGGCTTTGAGGGTGTCCCTATAATGTTTCCACTGTCCTCCTTTGGCTCGTTTACCATGAAGAAACTCCGCATAAAGCATTTGCTTAGGAAGTCTCATATCTGGCATGCGTACTATGTGGCCTGCCCAGCGAAGCTAATCGAGTGTGGTCAGTGCTTCAATACTGGGGATGTTAGCCTGGTCGAGGACACTGATGTTGGTGCACCTGTCCTCCCAGGGGATTGGCAGGATCTTGCAGAGAACGCAGTGTCCACCGGTATGCTTGCAGCCTTCCGCGAGAGGTGGACGCCGGAGGGACTGGAGTGTATCATCACCCCCAGCAACCAAATTTTAATTTGATTTAAGATTTTGTTAAAGTGCAAAATATTAATTTGTGGGTTCTAGTGCCTTTGTCAAATGGGGGCATTTGATTTACGTCCCAACTAAAATAGTTGAGGGCAGCCACTGATGTAAAGGTTTGTTGAGTCACACGTACATTCAGCATTTCTAATCATCCACTTCCTCACAATTCCCTGTAACTGTGAGCTTTATGTTTATAATGGAGGCTGTGGTGGGGTTCCCCACCCCCCCACTCCCCCCGAATGGATTCAGTCTCACACTAACAGAAAGTGGCAGTATGGCCAGTATATCTCACTGAAGCGTTCAGCTCTGCCACATCATGAGACGGGAAGAGGAGCTGATAACAGGAGAGAGCCGGAGTAATAGCCACACATCATAAACACAGCACAGAGCCCAAGTGGCAGACACACTACCCGTGTACAAGAGAGAAATGCTGCAAATATTTCTCCATGGTGGATTAAGTAGACTCATTATTACATGGCATTCAGGTAAATGTAGTCAGGAGTTTTATGGCAGGAGCTTGATGCTTTGTGGATTCAGTGTTAAAGAGCAGCCTTTACAGAGCCCCTGAAATATGATTCCAGCTCTTGATACATGGCCTCATTCTGTCCATTTACTTACGTCAGTTTATCTGCTTCTCAGCCAGAGCTGCACTGATAAATCACCACTTCTCATGCACCGTAAATTTGCTGAGGGGTTCACACGCCACGATTCACTCTTGCAGCTGTTTTTGAGATTAACGATTAATGATTCTTCTATTCCTCCCCGCACCTCCCTTATCCTATTCTCATGTTCTCTTTCCCATACACTCTCCTTTCTTCTCCCCTTTCCCCCTGCCTCGGCTCCCTGCTGCCCTCTTTTGCTCCCCTAGATTTTCCTATTTGTTTAGAGACAGTAGAAAATGCAAAGAAGAGCCTCTCCGATCTGACAACGGAGTTGAGGATGACAGCGTGACACTCTCAGAGGATTGTGATGGACACAGAGTCTGTCCTCACACTCTCAGCACCCTGCTGACAACTGACTTCCATCCAGTAAACATAGCGTGTTTCATATACATCACATAACCATGCTCCCCAACTGTCCACCTTGCTTCTCATGGTCACTGTTCTAACACAGTAAGCTGAAAAGCAGGCTCCCTACCTTTTCCACATTTGAGTTCAATTATGACACCAGCTTAGAATGGTTTAGGGTAATGATGCAGTTCAGTGCAATCACGTGCGGTGGCACAAGACCCGCTGATAGTGTCATCATCATCATCATCATAGGCAGTCCCTCGGAATCGAGGAAGACTTACTTCCACTCCTGAAGTGAGTTCTTTGGTGGCTGAACAGTCCAATACGAGAGCTACAGACACTGTCACAGGTGGGACAGATAGTCGTTGAGGGAAGGGGTGGGTGGGACTGGTTTGCCGCATGCTCTTTCCGCTGCCTGCGCTTGATTTCTGCATGCTCTCGGCGTTGAGACTCGAGGTGCTCAGCGTCCTCTCGGATGCACTTCCTTCACTTAAAGTGGCCTTTGGCCAGGGACTCCCAGGTCAGTGGGGATGTTGCACTTTATCAGGGAGGCTTTGAGGGTATCCTTGTAGCGTTTCCGCTGCCCACCTTTGGCTTGTTTGCCGTGAAGGAGCTCTGAGTAGAGCACTTGCTTTGGGAGTCTCGTGTCTGGCATGTGAACTATGTGGCCTGACCAGCGGAGCTGATCGAGTGTGGTCAGTGCTTCAATGCTGGGAATGTTAGCCTGGATGAGGACACTGATGTTGGTGTGTCTGTCTTCCCAGGGGATTTGTAGGATCTTGCGAAGACATCTTTGGTGATATTTCTCCAGCAACTTGAGGTGATAGTGTACTTTGTTCCTGTCCTGCAGGTATTGCTGTGTGCTGAGTCACACCTCCCCCAAATGCTCATTCTTCTCGTGAAAGCCTAAACACTGTGTCAGCAGGTTGTTCGTTACTGGAAGTCATAAGAAATAGAAACAGGAGTAGGCCATTTGGCCCCTCGAGCCTGCCCCACCAGTCAATAAGATCATGGCTGATTTGATCATGGACTCAGCTCCACTTCCCTTCCCGCTCCCCATAACCCTTTTTCCCTTATCGCTCAAAAATCTGTCTATCTCCGCCTTAAATATATTCAATGACCCAGCCTCCACAGCTCTCTAGGGCAGAGAATACCACAGATTTACAACCCTCTGAGAGAAGAAATGTCTCCTCACCTCAGTTTTAAATGGGCGGCCCCTTATTCTGAGACTATGGGCTAGATTTTCCATTATTTTTGCATGCACAGCGCCCACTTGATGTCCATTTTAATGCTGAAATGAGGTGTAACGCCCATTTCTCAGACACTTGTCGCTGAGCGTTACTTTCGCCATGTACATAACGCCAGGAAAAAATAATACTGCCCGCCTACTTTTTTGGGCGGAATCATCAGAATGGGCAAACCCAACGCCCGTAATATCGCCCAGCGTCACTTTCAGCACCTCGCCCACATCTCGTCCACAATATCGCTCGCCAAAAACACCACTCTGAAGAAGTCGAACTGTTCTGAACTAATCACAGAGGTGTCGACGCCTTTTTGTAAATCACTGGTCGCTTCATTGAAAAGACTGCTTCAACTTCGGGTGAGTTTGGGTTTACTCTGGAGTTCTTCTCAGGTGATATGACCATCTGAACAGATATCTTTTCATACTGTGGACGAGTGGGTTTTGCTGTCGGTGTCTTAATGGGAAAATTTATTGCTTGTGAACAATCGGCATTATACTTTTATTGGAATGGGGCCAGCCATTTCTCAGCCTGCATCGCTTACAATGCAGATGCTGCAGAGTGCAAATGGCATAACGTCTAATCTACAGCATTATGTGCCCAATCTAAGGCGTGCCAGATTGAGGAGGAGATCCAGACCATACACCCCGCGCACTTACAGGGAGAAGCGGTCTTACCTTGACTTATCCCAGAACACCTGCCTTCGGAGACTGCGCTTCCATAAAGTGGTTATCAGTGAAATATGCCAGCTCATCAGGGCAGATCTGCAGCCTGCCAGCACCTTCAGGACATCACTGTCTGTCAAGGTCAAGGTCACCGCGGCACTGTCGTTCTACGCGTCTAGTTGCTTTCAAGCCTCCGCGGTCAACATTTGCCCTCTGTCTCAGCATGACACGCATTGCTGCATTAGACAGGTCACGAAGGCCCTGTATGCACATAGGTGGACTTTATCAGCTTCCCTTTGACCACAGAGGCTCAGACTGACAGGGCTGGAGCATTCTGCCGAATTGCTATGTTCCCAAAGGTGCAGGGAGCAATACACTGTACGCACATCGCCATGCGGGCACCTTCTCAGGAGCCAGTGGTTTTTCGTAACAGAAAAGGATTTCACTCCCTGAAGGTCCAACTAGTTGTCGACCACAACCAGATAATAATGGCAGTGAATGCCAAATATCCGGGCAGCTTCAATGAGGCTCACATCCTGCGTGAGAGCGCTGTATCTGACATGTTTACCAGTCAGCCACAAGGTCAATGCTGGATGCTTGGTTACAAACGATATGGCCTTGCCACCTGGCTGATGACCCCTCTGCGTGACACCCACACCGAGGCCAAGAAGCTATACAACCAGAGTCACAGAGACACACGCAATGTGGTCTAGAAAACAATTAGTGTGCTTAAGCAATGCTTTAGATGCCTGGAGCACGCAGGAGGGGAGCTACAATACAACCCTGACCAAGTAGCTAAATTTGTGGTTGTGTGCTCCATGCTGCACAACCTGGCTATCAGAAGGGGGAAGAATTGCCAGAAGAGACTGATGGCCCACCTCAGGAGAGAGAGGAAGAGGAGGACAAGGGGCTGGACGCTGACCTCGGGCCAGACAATCAAGCTGACTATGCAACCATGCCCACGCCTCCATCCAGACCACAGGAAAAGGCCCGTAGTGGTTACAAAGCTGCAAGACTCTTACGTCAGCAGCTCATAAATGAATGATTTGCCTGAAATAATGTTGCTGTGATTGACAATGCTGACACACTGCTGTGTGTGCAACTCAGATGTCAATGGTGGGCATCACCTTGGTGCCAGTTAAAGTTTAATTTGATTCAAGTTAAGTGTAATTATACCCTTTCATGTTAAGGAATCACCAGTGTGTAACGGTCCAGCTATCTGAGACAATGCGCAACATGGTTATGTTGAATTAAAAACATTTAATATGACCATTGGCCTGAAATCATAAGTATCACGGGAAAAAACACCCCACCCCCACCCCACTTTTTCAAACATTGACATCAATCAAATGGTCAACATGTCCAGCAACACAGAACACAAATGGAAACCAACAGGGTGGCCACCTCCCAACAAATTGCATATGCCGAGATGGAGATATAACAAAGCCATCACCTGCAGACATGCACCTCACTTTCCTTCTCCCCTCCCCTTCTTCTCCCCACCTCTACCCCTTCCCCTCCTTGCTCCACACCGCCTGGCTGAGGAGCTCCTCAGGCGGTGCCTCATTGGGGGGGATGAAGGCAGAGCCGATGGTCGCATGATCCGGGAGCGGGGGCTACCGAGGTGGCAACATTATCGGATGCAGAAGCAGAATCTTGCTCCTGCCTCATGTATCGTTGGCACTGGGGGTACGGAGCCTAGGGGTGGAGTGCCGCGCTCCGGGACCACTGGGAGGCCTGTGCCACCAGTGTTCCTGGCTATCGCCTCCAGGGCCTCCGCCATCCGCAGTACATACTCGGTCATGGTGCCGGAGATGTTGGCCAGCTGTCGGGATATGCCCCCCAATGCCTCTAGGATCTGCTCACCTATGTCAACAGTCCTTGTGTACAACTGTACCATCTCTCCGCTTTCATAAGGCGCTCATGGAACAGACCAGCCACGTCCACGAAATCTCCACGGGGCCGGCGCCATCCTGGGGACACCTGGGCTGCCCTGTGGCAAGGTGTTTGGGCCCGGTACCTCCAGAGTGGAGGTGGGAATGGCTGGAGGAGCACTAGATGGCTTTGGGGTGGAATGCCTTCTGGAGCCTGGCGACGCAGGCTCCTCAAAGTCACACTCTCATCTGTGGAGAATCCCAGCGGATTGGCGGGTGAGAATCGGAGCTCCTCAGCACCAGATGTAGGATCGTCCACCGAGTCGGGCCTCGCGCCCCCATCTTCTGGCCTCTGTGGACTTGCCTTGGGACGTGCTGCTGGCTGAGCTGAAAAACACAAATGAGGTTATTAGAGGAGAAGGGGGTGCTAGGGTCACAAGGTGAGTCCAGCGCTACACACAGCATATGCACGACAAAAGCACCACAGCTATCAAAATCATCACAGACACCACATTTCATGGATATCAACACATTCTGCATTGCAATGATTCACATGAGGCCAGCATTATTTATAGGACAGTTTTAGAAATCATCTATCATATATTATTGTTCGGATATGAGTGGGTGTGGCATCTATTGACTTTACATCATGCAATGGTGCATACTTTACTCACGTCACATTACTCCAGAGTCTGTAGCTGCCTGCGTGGCCATCTGGGTGTTGCTCCTCCACGAATGCAAGCACCTGCTCCTCAGTCTCAGTGATGTTCCTGATGACTGGTGGCCCCCGACCCATTTGCCTCTGCTCGGACCTATTCCTCGATAGCTTCTTCTGTAAAAGGTAACAGGACGACGTGCCATGAGATCATTGCGCGATATCATTGCTAGGTACTGTCACAGAGACTGATACAACACATAACCGACAGATGTAATAATCGTGATTATTATGATAATTATCATTCTTTACCTAAAGACATACAGCGTGACCGCAGGCTTTGAGTACAACATTCCCGGTAAAAGTGAAAGACCTCACATCTGATGATAGTCACTCATGACTCTTACAAATCAAATTCTATAAATACATAAGTACATGTAAATAAATGTAATATTTACTCTTGCGGATCCGACAAGGTCGTTCCATCGCTTTCGGCACTGGTTGCCCTCACGCAACTCGTTGGTCACCGAAGAGACCACCTCTGCTATCATGGCCCATATCTTCTGGTAGGCCTTTGATGGGCTTCACACGCCCTCCCTGTGACAAATCATGTCAGTGTGACTCGACCTCCTGCAGGAGGGAGGCATTAGCCTCGTCCGAGAACCTCCTCGCTCTTTTGCGCCCTCCAATGTGCTCCTCTCCCGGCTCACTGCCCTTGCCAGCATCAGTCTCCACAGCGTGCTGTGTTGCCTCCTCCACTCCCTCCATTATAGGCTAAATTCGGACAAATATGTGGTTGGTAACAGCTAAGTTTTTTGGCACAATTTGCTATAAAGCTCGAAACTCTCCCTCCTTCCTCCAAAAGCAGCCACACCACACCCACACACGCCTTCACTCCCTCTCAGCTCCCTCTCTCTCTGTCTCCTCTTATGTGCATGTAATAATGATGACCCTTGACCTCCTGAATCACGGGAATCGAGCGTTGCCATGCCGTTGCTAAGGACAGCGACACTTTATGGCAGAAGGTCAGAGAGATTTAACGCTACCACCCATTTCAGATCGCTCGCTGTAATGCCCATTTTATAAAATGGAAACGAGGGGGTTTGAAAGTGGGCGACAAGCCGGCGATCTGAAAACCCATATTTACCGCCCACGCCAGAAATAATGCCCATTTTTGGGCAATCTGCACAAAAGTGTAAAATCTAGCCCATAGTCCCCTAGTTTTAGTTTCCCCTTTGAGTGGAAATATCCTCTCTGCATCCACCTTGTCAAGTCCTTTCATTATCTTATATATTTCAATAAAATCACCTCTCATTCTTCTGAACTCCAATGTGTATAGGCCCAACCTACTCAGCCTATCCTCATAAGTCAACCCCCTCAGCTCCGGAATCAACCTAGTAAACCTTCTCTGAGCAGCCTCCAATGCAAGTATATCCTTCCTTAAATATGGAGACCAAAACTGTACACAGTACTCCAGGTGTGGCCTCACCAATACCCTGTACAGTTGTAGCAGGACTTCTCTGCTTTTATATTCTATCCCCCTTGCAATAAAGGCCAACATTCCATTTGTCTTCCTGATTACTTGCTGTACCTGCATATTAACCTTTTGAGTTTCATGCAACCCCAGGTCTCTCTGTACTGCAGCACTTTGCAATTTTTCTCCATTTAAATTATAATTTGCTTTTCTATTATTTCTGCCAAAGTGGATAACCTCACATTTTCCCACATTATACTCCATCTGCCAAATTTTTGCCCACTCAATTAGCCTGTCTATATCCCTTTGCAAATTTTTTTGTGTCCTCCTCACAATTTGCTTTCCCACCCATCTTTGTATCATCAGCAAACTTGGCTACATTACACTCGGTCCCTTCATCCAAATCATTAATATAGATTGTAAATATTTGAGGACCCAGCACCGATCCCTGCCGCATCCCACTAGACACTGTTTGCCAACCGGAAAATGACCCATTTATCCCAACTCTGTTTTTAACCAATCCTCTATCCATGTTAATATATTACCCCCAACCCCGTGAGCTTTTATCTTGTGCAATAACCTTTTATGTGGCACCTTATCAAATGCCTTCTGGAAATCCAAATAGATCAGATTCACTAGTTCCCCCTTATCCACCCTGCTTATTACATCCTCAAAGAACTCCAGCAAATTTGTCAAACATGATTTCCTTTTCATAAAACCTTGCTGACCTGCTTGATTGAATCATGCTTTTCCAAATGTCCCGCTACTGCTTCCTTAATAATGGACTCCAGCATTTTTCCAACAACAGATGTTAGGCTAACTGGTCTATAGTTTCTTGCTTTTTGTCTGCCTCCTTTTTTAAATGGGGGCATTAGATTTGCGGTTTACCAATCTGCTGGGACCTCCCCAGAATCCAGGGAATTTAGGTAGATTACAACCAATGCATCCACTATCTCTGCAGCCACTTCTCTGAAGACTCTAAGATGTAAATCATCAGGTCCAGAGGACTTGGCCACCTTTAGTCCCATTATTTTACCTAGTGATAATGATTGTATTAAGTTCCTCCCTACCTATAGCCCCTTGATTATCCACTATTCTTAGTTTCTTCTACCATGAAGACCGATACAAAATATTTGTTCAACGTATCTGCCATTTTCCTGTTCTCCATTATTAATTCCCCAGACTCATCCTCCAGAGGACCATCATTTACTTTAGCCACTCTTTTCCTTTTTATGTACTTGTAGAAACACTTATTATCTGTTTTTTATATTTCGTGCTGGTTTTCTTTCATAATCTATCTTCCCTCTCTTAATCATATTTTTAGTCGTTCTCTGCAGGCTTTAAAAAATGTCCCAATCCTCTGGCCTCCCACTAGCCTTGGCCACATTGTGTGCCTTTGTTTTCAATTTGATACCCTCCCTTATTTCCTTAGTTAGCCATGGATGGTTATCTCTTCTCTTACAGTATTTCCTTCTCATTGGGATATATTTTTGTTGCGAGTTATGAAATATCTCCTTAAATGTCTGCCACTGCTCATCAACCATCCCGTTCTTTAGTCTATTTTCCCAGTTTACTTTAGCCAACTCTGCCCTCATACCTCTGTAGTCTCCTTTAATTAAACTTAGGACCCTGGTTTGAGAACCAACTTTCATCACCGTTGATTCAGACCCCTTCCTCATTGGCTGTCACTCACAGGCCTCTTCCAGCAGGGAGCCACTGGCTGACCTCCCCCACCCTCCTACTCCCGTTCCACAATCTTTACAATCAACCTTCTCCTTCTCGGGGTTTGGGGCTCCAACAGTGGTAGCTGTGGCTCAGTGGGTAGCACATTTGCCTCCGAGTCCGAAGGTTGTGGGTTCAAGTACCACTCCAGTGACTTGAGCACATAAATCTAGGTTGATACTCCAGTGCTGTGCTGAGGGAGCTGTTAAACTGAGGCACTGTCTGCCCTCTCAGGTGGACATAAAAGATCCCATGGCACTATTAAAAAGAAGAGCAGGGGAGTTATCCCTAGTGTCCTGTCCAATATTTATCCTTCAATCAACATAACAGAAGCAGGTTATTTGGTCATGATCACATTGCTGTTTGTGGGAGCTTGCTGTGCGCAAGTTGGCTGCTGCGTTTCCCACATTACAACAATGACTACTTCATTGGTGCTTTGAAACATCCGGTGGTTGTGAAAGGCGCTATAGAAATGCATGTCGAAGAAAGTTATATGAAGATTACCTTCTTAAAACTTTCTCACTGCAATTATTTTGAGAGATTGTATTCCTGCTGCCATTGCTCATGCACTGTGCTCCCATTTCTGCTTTGTAAGATTGCACCCTGTGGCTGTATTGATAAATGCACTGCCCTGTGCGATAGTCAGCCACTCAGACCAAAAAGACTGTGGTTCAATCACCAATCTGTGCTGATCACAGCGGGGCAGTGGTTGAGCCATTACAACTGTCCGGGGCTGGGCAAGGAAAGCAAAGCCAGCAGGACTCAAAGAAACGTAGGTCTAGAAAGCTGAGAAAACACTGCAGGGCCCATCAATGTTCACCCTATCTGCTCGACAGTGTAACTTCCTCACTCATCAATAATGTTAACACAAAGGAAAAATCCTCGGGGAAATTCCTCTCTGACAACCAGCTCCGGTAGACCATTGTTACCTATGATGCATCATTACATGCCATTAATTAAATCTTCCCACTTGCAAATGTCCTGAGGAACATCGGACTATACAGAGTTGGGAAAGACCCTTTTCAACCACTGGGACAGTCCCAAAGGTCACAGACTTCCGACCCCCATGAACCTTTGATAGCCCTGCTTTATCCATCACTTTCCTGAAATTTAGAATATTGTCCACTTGCACTGTCTCCCTGAGTCAGCTATTCCATGTGAAGAAGTTATATATTAACTGTGTATTCACTTGTTCTTTAGGTTTGGAATTCATGGGGCTGAAATTCAGCCTCCTGAAAAGGCCCCTTACCAGCAGAAAGCGGCGGCCAAACGGTGGATCGAGTGGCCGCCGATTTGGAGTCCAATGGCCACCACCAGCGTAATTCACCTCGGTGCTTTTTCCAGTGGTCCCCAGTTCTGCCCCACTGCTGCCAAACCTTCCTGTGTGTGTCATCAAAAAGCGCACCGCCGATCTCCCACACCTCCATAGAAATTCAGCTACAAATATCTTTGGGCCGCCGAGTGGTGGTGCACTGTCTTCAAAGTGTGTGCAACATGGCTGTGCGGCGGTCATTCAAGGGAAGGGTGCACTGCCGCGGCCATCATTTTCTTTTTTTTGTCGGCCGACTTCCAGGTTAACCCGACAATGATGCCCCCAGGTTCGGCCAGGCCGCCAATAGGCAGCCTGGCACCCCCTCTTGCGTGCCAGGCCGTTGGCCCGGCTCAAACCCTCAATGGTGGCCCAGCGGACCTAGCTAAAAGAATTGCAGAGTTCGCAGAGGCTCTTCCCTTTAAGTGAAGGGGAGAGACATGGTGACGCACACACGTCATGACGTCATCCGCGCCAGGCTGATGACTGACCGTGGCGGAGACTCTGTCCCGCCTCCACTTCTGCCCCTCTAGAGTGCTCACCGCCACACTTCCGCCCCCATTATGACCAACTTCCGGCCAGCTTAAAAAAATTCCAAAGTGCTGAATTTCACGCAGGAGGCCACCTCCTCCACATCGGCAGTGAAAACACATCGGAAGCAGTGGGGGCAGCCCGTTTCAGGCGGCAATGAATTTTTGACCCCATGTTCTCTTGCCGTAAAGCCTGTGTTAATACTGAACGTAATCTTAGATCCAATTTATTTATTCTCGTTCGGATGACAGATACCTCAATAAGGTGAGTACTAAACTACCTCTTTTGCAGTATAAACATCCTTTGTATCCTCAGTCTGTTTTCACAGCTCGGGAATTAATTGCATTTAACAATGTATTTGCTCTTCGGGGCCCAGAACTGTACACAATGATCCAGGTGCACACCCTGGGACTGGTGCTTTATTCCTCAAGCTATACATTGCCTTTTCCACCACCACTGCACATTGTGTTGACGTGTTTAACAGTGTTTCCCACTCAAACCCTGGGCTCTGGAATTCCCTCCCCAAACCTCTCCAGCTCTCTTTCCTTCTTTAAGAAGCTCCTTAAAACATACCTCTGTGACCAAGCTTTTGGTCATCTGGCCTAATATCTTATGTGACTCAGTGTCAAATTTTGTTTGATAAAACTCCTGTGAAGTGTTACATTAAAGGCGTTATGTCAATGCAAGTTGTTGTTGCATTAGACCACTGAATGTATCCTCACCCTGTATACACATACCTGTACCACCAGAGGGTGCTACTGGTGGAGACCTAAGGGTCACCTAAACACTGCAGGTAACCAAGTATAAAAGGGAGCTCACCTCACTTCATCCTCACTCAGGGAGCTACAATAAATGGACTAAGGTCACAACAGTTCAAGTACAGTACCTTACTTCGTGGAGTCATTACTAGAGTGCTTGCATATATAATACCTTCGAGGCTGAAACAGGAGAAATTGTATGGTGCATAAAATTATGATAGAGTGGATAGGAAGGACCTATTTCCCTTAGCAGAGGGGTCAACAACCAGGGTGCATAGATTTAAGATAATTAGTAAAAGGATCAGATGGGAGTTGAGGAAAACAAAATTCACCCAGAGGGTGGTGGGGGTCTGGAACTCACTGCCTGAAAGACTGGAGAGGCAGAAACCCTCACCACATTTATAAAGAACTTGGATGTGCATTTGAAGTGCCGTAACCTACAGGGCTACGGAGCAAGAGCTGGAAAGTGGGATTGGGCTGGGTACCTCTTTTTTGCCTGCACAGACATGATGGACTGAATGGCCTCCTTCTGTGCTGTAAATTTCTGTAATGCTATGAAATTAAATTGGGGAACAAAGAAATGGAGGAGACTTTAAACAGTAGAAGACACAAAAAAGCACACCACAAATAGTGGGAAACCAAGGGGCTAATGAGAGTGAGGAAAGTAATTAATATCAGTAGAGATAAAGTACTTGAGAAAATAAAGGGACTAAAAGCCAACAAATCCCCTGGACCTGATGGCCTACATCCTAGGGTTCTAAAAGAGGTGGCTGCAGAGATAGTGGATGCATTGGTTGTGATCTTCCAAAATTCCCTAGATTCTGGAACGGTTCCAGCAGATTGGAAGATAGCAAATGTAACCCCGCTATGCAAGAAAGGAGGGAGAGAAAAAACTGGGAACTACAAACCACTTAGCCTGACATCACTCGTTGTAAAAATGCTGGAATCCATTATTAAGGAAGTGGGAACAGGACACATAATATGATTAGGCAGAGTCAACATGGTTTTATGAAAGGGAAAGCGTGTTTGACAAATTTATTAGAGTTTTTTAAGGATTTAACTAGCAGGGTAGATAAAGAGGAATAAAGTGGATGTAGTATATTTGATTTTCCAAAACAGGGAGTAGGGATAAACAAGTCATTTTCAGCTTGGCAGACTGTAATTAGTGGGCCTCAGCTATTTACAGTCTATATTAATGACTTAGATGAAGGGACTGAGTGTAATGAATCCAAGTTTGCTGACGAAACAAAGCTCAGTGGGAAAATAAGCTTTGAGGAGAACACAAAGTGTTTGCAAAAGGATATAGACAGGTTAAGTGAGTGGGCAATAAGATGGCAGATGGAGTATAATGATGATGATGAGGAATATGGGGAAATGTGAGGTTATTCACTTGGTCGGAAGAATTGAAAAACAGAATATTTTTTTAAATATTAAATGTTCAGAGAGATTTGGGTGTACAAGAATCACACAGAATTAGTATGCATGTACAGCAAGCAATTAGGAAGGCAAATGGCATGTTGGCCTTTATTGCAAAGGGGATGGTGTACAAGAGTAAGGAAGTCTTGCTACAATTTTCCAGGGCATTGGTCAGACCATGCCTGGAGTACTGTGCACAGTTTTGGTCTCCTTATCTAAGGAAGGATATACCTGCCTTTACTAAATATATAGGATATACTAAGCAAGCGCTCTACTCGGAACTCATCTATGACAAATGAGCCAAGGGTGGGCAGAGGAAAACGTTACAAGGACACCCTCAAAGCCTCCCTTATAAAGTGCGACATCCCCACTGACACCTGGGAGTCCCTGGCCAAAGATCGCCCTAAGTGGAGGAAGTGCATCCGGGAGGGTGCTGAGCTCCTCGAGTGTCATCGCCGAGAACATGCAGTAATCAATCGCAGGCAGCGGAAGGAGCGTGCGGCAAACCAGACTCCCCATCCACCCCTTCCCTCAACGACTATCTGTCCCACCTGTGACAGAGACCGTGGTTCTCGCATTGGACTGTACAACCACCTAAGAACTCATGCTAAGAGTGGAAGCAAGACTTCCTCGATTCCGAGGGACTGCCTACGATGATACTTGCCTTAGACACGGTGCAACAAAGGTTCACTAAATTGATCCCTGGGCTGAGAGAGTTGTCCTATGAGGAAAGATTGTGTAAATTGGGCCTATAGTCTCTGCAATTTAGAAGAATGAGAGATGCTCTCATTGAAGCATACAAGATCCTGAGGGGGATTGACAAGGTAGATGCTGAGAGGTTGTTTCCCCTGGTTGGAGTGTCTAGAACCAGGGAGCATACTCTCAGGATCATGTCTCGGTCTTTTAAGACTGGGATGAGGAGAAATTTCTTCACTCAGAGGGTTGTGCAGCCCTGAAATTCTCTGCCCCAAAGGGCTGTGGATGCTGAGTGATTGAGTATATTCAAGATTGAGATGGATACATTTTTGGATTCTAGGGGAATCAAGGAATATGGGGATCGTGCGGGAAAGTGGAGTTGAGGTCGAACATCAGGCATAAAATTATTGAATAATGGAGGAGGTTTGAGGGGCTGTATGGCCGACTCTTGCTCCTAGTTTATATGTTCTTATAAATGCAAGTTGTTGTCAACACTGGTGCTGTATGGGGACAAACTACCAGTGAGAAGGGAGCGTCTTCCTGCATCACTCTCCTACATCGACTACACTGCAAAAGTACTTTAGTGGTTGAAAAGCGCTTTTGGAGGTCCTGAGGTTGTGAAAGGCACTATATAAGTGCAAGTTCTTTGTTCCCTGATGGGCTGAAACAGCTACAGATGTGTGCAGTCTGAAGTAGCCCACCCTCCTGCCTCACCAGGTCACGAGTTCAATGATCAGACACTAACCAGAGGGGACAGATGTTATAAACCGACTCTGGATCGGTTCCTATGGACTGGAGGGTAGCTAATGTAACACCACTTTTTAAGAAGGGAGGGAGAGAGAAGGCGGGTTATAGAAACATAGAAACATAGAAAATAGGTGCAGGAGCAGGCCATTCAGCCCTTCTAGCCTGCACCGCCATTCAACGAGTTCATGGCTGAACATGAAACTTCAGTACCCACTTCCTGCTTTCACGCCATACCCCTTGATCCCCCGAGTAGTAAGGACTTCATCTAACTCCCTTTTGAATATATTTAGTGAATTGGCCTCAACTACTTCCTGTGGTAGAGAATTCCACAGGTTCACCACTCTCTGGGTGAAGAAGTTTCTCCTTATCTCGGTCCTAAATGGCTTACCCCTTATCCTTAGACTGTGACTCCTGGTTCTGGACTTCCCCAACATTGGGAACATTCTTCCTGCATCCAACCTGTCCAAACCCGTCAGAATTTTAAACGTTTCTATGAGGTCCCCTCTCACTCTTCTGAACTCCAGTGAATACAAGCCCAGTTGATTCAGTCTTTCTTGATAGGTCAGTCCCACCATCCCGGGAATCAGTCTGGTGAATCTTCGCTGCACTCCCTCAACAGCAAGTATGTCCTTCCTCAAGTTAGGAGACCAAAACTGTACACAATACTCCAGGTGTGGCCTCACCAAGGCCCTGTACAACTGTAGCAACACCTCCCTGCCCCTGTACTCAAATCCCCTCGCTATGAAGGCCAACATGCCATTTGCTTTCTTAACCGCCTGCTGTACCTGCATGCCAACCTTCAATGACTGATGTACCATGACACCCAGGTCTCGTTGCACCTTCCCTTTTCCTAATCTGTCACCATTCAGATAATAGTCTGTCTCTCTGTTTTTACCACCAAAGTGGATAACCTCACATTTATCCACATTATACTTCATCTGCCACGCATTTGCCCACTCACCTAACCTATCCAAGTCACTCTGTAGCCTCATAGCATCCTCCTCGCAGCTCACACTGCCACCCAACTTAGTGTCATCCGCAAATTTGGAGATACTACATTTAATCCCTTCGTCTAAATCATTAATGTATAATGTAAACAGCTGGGGCCCCAGCACAGAACCCTGCGGTACCCCACTAGTCACTGCCTGCCATTCCGAAAAGTACCCATTTACTCCTACTCTTTGCTTCCTGTCTGACAACCAGTTCTCAATCCACGTCAGCACACTACCCCCAATCCCATGTGCTTTAACTTTGCACATTAATCTCCTGTGTGGGACCTTGTCGAAAGCCTTCTGAAAGTCCAAATATACCACATCAACTGGTACTCCTTTGTCCACTTTATTGGAAACATCCTCAAAAAATTCCAGAAGATTTGTCAAGCATGATCTCCCTTTTACAAATCCATGCTGACTTGGACCTATCATGTCACCATTTTCCAAATGCGCTGCTATGACATCCTTAATAATTGATTCCATCATTTTACCCACTACTAATTCCCTGCTTTCTCTCTCCCTCCTTTTTTAAAAAGTGGGGTTACATTGGCTACCCTCCACTCGATAGGAACTGATCCAGAGTCAATGGAATGTTGGAAAATGACTGTCAATGCATCCGCTATTTCCAAGGCCACCTCCTCAAGTACTCTGGGATGCAGTCCATCAGGCCCTGGGGATTTATCGGCCTTCAATCCCATCAATTTCCCCAACACAATTTCCCGACTAATAAAGATTTCCCTCAGTTCCTCCTCCTTAATAGACCCTCTGACCACTTTTATATCCGGAAGGTTGTTTGTGTCTTCCTTAGTGAATACTGAACCAAAGTACTTGTTCAATTGGTCTGCCATTTCTTTGTTCCCCGTTATGACTTCCCCTGATTCTGACTGCAGGGGACCTACGTTTATCTTTACTAACCTCTTTCTCTTTACATACCTATAGAAACTTTTGCAATCCGCCTTAATGTTCCCTGCAAGCTTCTTCTCGTACTCCATTTTCCCTACCCTAATCAAACCCTTTGTCCTCCTCTGCTGAGTTCTAAATTTCTCCCAGTCCCCAGGTTCGCTGCTATTTCTGGCCAATTTGTATGCCACTTCCTTGGCTTTAATACTATCCCTGATTTCCCTAGATAGGGTTATTATAGACCGGTTAGCCTGACATCAGTAGTGGGGAAAATGTTGGAATCAATTATTAAAGATGAAATAGCAGCACATTTGGAAAGCAGTGACGGGATCGGTCCAAGTCAGCATGGATTTATGAAAGGGAAATCCTGCTTGACAAATCTTCTAGAATTTTTTGAGGATGTAACTGGTAGAGTGGACAAGGGAGAACCGGTGGATGTGATGTATTTGGACTTTCAAAAGGCTTTTGACAAGGTCCCACACAAGAGATTGGTGTGCAAAATTAAAGCACATGGTATTGGGGGTAATGTACTGACGTGGATAGAGAACTCGTTGGCAGACAGGAAGCAGAGTGCCGGGATAAACGGGTCCTTTTCAGAATGGCAGGCAGTGACTAGTGGGGTGCTGCAGGGCTCAATGCTGGGAACCCAGCTATTTACAATATACATTAATGATTTGGATGAGGGAATTGAGTGTAATATCTCCAAGTTTGCAGATGACACTAAGCTGGGTGACGATGTGAGCTGTGAGGAGGATGCAAAGAGGCTGCAGGGTGACTTGGACAGGTTAGGTAAGTGGGCAAATGCATGGCAGATGCAGTATAATGTGGATAAATGTGAGGTTATCCACTTTGGTGGCAAAAACATGAAGGTAGAATATTATCTGAATGGCGGCAGATTTGGAAAAGGGGAGGTGCAACAAGACCTGGGTGTCATGGTACATCAGTCATTGAAAGTTGGCATGCAGGTACAGCAGGCGGTGAAGAAGGCAAATGGTATGTTGGCCTTCATAGCGAGGGATTTGAGTATAGGAGCAGGGAGGTCTTACTGCAGTTGTACAGGGCCTTAGTGAGGCCTCACCTGGAATATTGTGTTCAGTTTTGGTCTCCTAATCTGAAGAAGGACATTCTTGCTATTGAGGGAGTGCAGCGAAGGTTCACCAGACTGATTCCCGGGATGGCAGGACTGACATATGAGGAGAGACTGGATCGACTAGGCCTGTATTCACTTGAGTTTAGAAGGTTGACAGGGGATCTCATAGAAACATATAAAATTCTGACGTGACTGGACAGGTTAGATGCAGGAAGAATGTTCCCGATGTTGGGGAAGTCCAGAACCAGGGGACACAGTCTTAGGATAAGGGGTAAGCCATTTAGGACTAAGATGAGGAGAAACTTCTTCACTCAGAGAGTTGTTAACCTGTGGAATTCCCTACCGCAGAGAGTTGTTGATGCCAGTTCATTGGATATATTCAAGAGGAAGTTAGATATGGCCCTAACGGCTAAAGGGATCAAGGGATATGGAGAGAAAGCAGGAAAGGGGTACTGAGGGAATGATCAGCCATGATCTTATTGAATGGTGGTGCAGGCTCGAAGGGCTGAATGGCCTACTCCTGCACCTACTTTCTATGTTTCTATGTTTCTATGTTTCTATTAGGCCTGGTTAGAATTCACGCCCATGTAGGGTGTCCCCTTTGGGGAAGATTTTCTCTGCTCACTCGTCATAATTAAACTGTTGTTATCCGGTTAATGATTCTGCAACTAACAGCACAGATCTCCCTCCCATCACTCCCATTCAAATAGCACTTTAGCACATCTCTCATAAACATCCCAAAGTACTTTGTAGACAGTGAATTACTTTGCAGTGTCGTCACAGTTGTGATGTGGGTACACACCGCAGCCATTTTGCACACAGCAAGATCAAACAATCAGCAATGAGATGAACATACAATTAAATCTTTTAGTGGTGTTAGTGAGTAAGGAATCTCAGGAGAACTCAACTGACCGTCTTTAAATAGCGTTGAAGGATCTTTAGCATCCACTGAAACAGACATGTCTCATTGGAAGAGTGACAGCGCTGACAAAGCAGCACTCCCTTAATGCTGCACTCAGCATCAGCATCGGCTATGTGACCGTCCTCAAGTGGAGACTGGACCAAGAATCTCGCACTCACTGATTCCAACTGAGCCAAGTTGCCATTCGCGGGGCTACTGAAAGATAACTTTCAGGGTTTTCCTCAAATTTAAATACAGGTAGAGATCAGAGAGAAACAAAATTGAATTTTACATTTCAAAATGTTGGGGGGAGGGGTTTGAAATTCCCCCTTGAGTTACAGATAACTCAACTAAAACTCAGACATTTTCCTAGCATTTTTATTTTCCGAAGTTCATACAAATTGTAAAACAGTCATTATTGGGCGTCTGTGCAGTGCGGTCAGTCAGACACAGGCCTTTCACTCTCGGACTTGGTTTATATCCAGCCAAGACTGAGGGATAGAAGGCTCTTCTGTCAGCAGACTGTAAATGTCCTATGTGGGATGGATTTGAGCAGTCTCAATTCAGGTCCTACTACGCATGGGCCTACAAAATAGATATTAGATCTCACTCAGAGTGAAGATAGGATGGCTGCTGATACAATGGGACAGTAGGGATTAAAGGAGTTTTATTCTGTTGTACCTGTCCTGAGAATGTTTGATGGGACAGTGTAGAGGGAGCTTTACTCGTATCCAACCTCGAACTGTACCTGCCCTGGGAGTGTGTGATGGGACAGTGTAGAGGGAGCTTTACTCTGTATCTAACCCCATGTTGTACCTGCTGTTATGTATGTAACCCTTGGCAACCTGTCTCATACTACTACTAGAGGGCCTACCTGTTGGAGTCCCAAGAGATCCCAGCATTCCTTGGGAGCACTGTATATAAGCAGGCCTCCCATGCTATACCAACACTCTGGAGTTTAAATAAAGGAGCTAAGGTCACACTTACTCACTGTATACAATACTCAGTTGCCTCACTTTAGTATGAGCATAACACCTGCCTTGGGAGTGTTTGATGGGATAGTGTAAGGAGAGCTTTACTCTGTATCTGACCCGTGCTGTACCTGCCCTGGAGTGTTTGATGGGACAGTGAAGAGGGAGCTTTACTCTGTATCTAACCCGTGCTGTACCTGCCCTGGGAGTGTTTGACGGGACAGTGTAGGGGGAGCTTTACTCTGTATCTAACCCATACGGTACATGTCCTGGGAGTGTTTGATGGGACAGTGTAAGGAGAGCTTTACTTTGTATCAATCCCCATGTTGTACCTGTCCTGGGAGTGTTTGATGGGACAGTGTAGAGGGAGCTTTACTCTGTATCTAACCCGTGCTGTACCTGCCCTGGGAGTGTTTGATGGGACAGTGTAGAGGGAGCTTTACTCTGTATCTAACCCGTGCTGTACCTGCCCTGGGAGTGTTTGATGGGACAGTGTAGAGGGAGCTTTACTCTGTATCTAACCCGTGCTGTACCTGCCCTGGGAGTGTGTGATTGGACAGTGTAGGGGGAGCTTTACTCTGTACTTAACCCATGCTGTACATGCCTGGGAAGTGTGTGATGGGACAGTGTAGAGGGAGCTTTACTCTGTATCTAACCGGTGTATAACTCACCCACACCTGCATTTGTACCAAGATGATCGACAAGAGAGCGAAAAGCCTTAGATCATCTCACTCTGTAAATAAATGTACTATTGACTTTGGGAGGAAGTGATGTTATATATGTAACCCTTGGCAATCTGCATCATACCACCACCAGAGAGTCTACCTGTTGGAGTCCCAAAGGATCCCAGCATCCCTTGGGAGCACTGTATATAAGCAGGCCTCCCATGCTATATCAACAATCTGGAGTTTAAATAAAGGAGCTAAGGTCACACTTACTCACTGTATACAATACTCAGTTGCCTCACTTTAGTATGAGCGTAACACCTGCCTTGGGAGTGTTTGATGGGATAGTGTAAGGAGAGCTTTACTCTGTATCTGACCCGTGCTGTACCTGCCCTGGAGTGTTTGATGGGACAGTGTAGAGGGAGCTTTACTCTGTATCTAACCCGTGTGTACCTGCCCTGGGTGTGTTTGACGGGACAGTGTAGAGGGAGCTTTACTCTGGATCTAACCCCGTGCTGTACCTGCCCTGGGAGTGTTTGACGGGACAGTGTAGAGGGAGCTTTACTCTGTATCTAACTCCATGCTGTACCTGCCCTGGGAGTGTTTGATGGGACAGTGCAGAGGGAGCTTTACTCTGTATCTAACCCGTGTGTACCTGCCCTGGGAGTGTTTGATGGGACAGTGTAGAGGGAGCTTTACTCTGTATCTAGCCCGCGCTGTACCTGCCCTGGGTGTGTTTGATGGGACAGTGTTGAGAGAGCTTTACTCTGTATCTAACCCCTGCTCTACCTGCCCTGGGAGTGTTTGATGGGTCAATGTAGGGGGAGCTTTACTCTGTATCTAACCCGTGCTGTACCTGCCCTGGGAATCTGTATGGGACAGTGTAGAGGGAGCACTACTCTGTATCTAGCCCGCGCTGTACCTGCCCTGGGAGTGTTTGATGGGACAGTGTAGAGGAAGCTTTACTCTGTATCTAGCCCGCGCTGTACCTGCCCTGGGAGAGTTTGATGGGACAATATAGAGGGAGCTTTACTCTGTATTTAACCCGTGCTGTACCTGCCCTGGGAGTGTGTGATGCGACAGTGTAGAAGGAGCTTTACTCTGTATCTAACCCGTGCTGTACTTGCCCTGGGAGTGTTTGATGGGATAGTGTAGAGGAAGCTTTACTCTGTATCTAGCCCGCGCTGTACCCACCCTGGGCGTATGTGATGGGACAGTGTAGAAGGAGCTTTACTCTATATCTAACCCGTGCTGTATCTGCCCTGGGCCTGTGTGATGGGACAGTGTAGAGGGAGCTTTACTCTGTATCTAACCCCGTGCTGTACCTGCCCTGGGCGTATGTGATGGGACAGTGTAGAGGCAGCTTTACTCGATATCTAACCCCGTGCTGTACCTGCCCTGGGAGTGTGTGATGGGATAGCGTAGAGGCAACTTTTACCTGACCTAAGCATGTTTGACAATGACACTGGGTGCCTAAAATGTAAATTGTTCCACTCCTGAGCACATCACATTCACATTGGGAAAAAGTAAATATATTTGATGGTCTTCTGGGAGAGGATTAGAGAAACCTCATGCACGACACAGTTGAAATCTGGATGCAATCAGGTCCTGTAACACACATAAATACTAAGATAACCTGGGTTGACAAACTGAACAATTGTTCGGTGACCAGGCAACTTTCAGTGACCAATATGTGTCTGTGGAATATCCTTGTCCTTCCTTTATCTGTAGGATATATCGCTGAAATTCCTATATCTCAAAGAATCATAGAATCATAGAAATTTACAGCACGGAAGGAAGCAATTTCGGCCCGTCGTGTCTGCACCGGCCAACAAAGAACTATCCAGCCTAATCCCACTTTCCAGCTCTAGGTCTGT
Source organism: Pristiophorus japonicus (assembly GCF_044704955.1). Taxonomy (NCBI): domain Eukaryota; kingdom Metazoa; phylum Chordata; class Chondrichthyes; family Pristiophoridae; genus Pristiophorus; species Pristiophorus japonicus. The sequence continues at coordinate 59,299,788 of NC_091998.1, read as the reverse complement.
AGCCCTGTAGGTTTCGGCACTTCAAGTGCACATCCAAGTGCTTTTTAAGTGTGGTGAGGGTTTCTGCAATTCCTTATATCCCCTCTAATATCCATTCTCGAGCTCCTCCGCAGCATGTCCCCTGTGGCTGCAGCACGGCTGGTGGAAGGCTGCTGTGTGTCAGGGCCAGAGACTACAGATGGTTTTGCAGGATGCCCTCGACCAGCTCGGGACCTAGAAGGTCTGGCTGTAGACTGCACCACCTCAGGATGGGCAGCGGCAGTCTGGGTGGCTGGGTAACAGGCAGTGACAAGTGCAATGTTGGAGTATCAGTGGTGGGATCAGGAATGCTGTCATCCTGAGAGAGGACAGCAGGTTCCTGCTCGGCTGACCCTCTGCCATTCCCCGGGACAGCACCTCAGCATCCCCACCAATGGTGCAATGGCAAGGGTGCCCGAGAGCCTCTCCGCAATGGTAAGGAGCGTGGAGGAGACCGCCTCCAACATTGCACAGAGCTCTGTGCACACCATGGAGACCATCATTTCCAGTCTGCAGAGGATGGTGGACTCCCAGAGAGACCGTGTGGATCCAGACCTCGTGACGCGTGTCATGAGTGATGTGGCAGCTTCCATTGCAGTACAGGCGGAAGCAACACAAGGTCTCAGTGCTGTAATGTGGACAATGGTCGGAGCACAGATTGGTGGCCTGCTGCGACACGGTGAGATCCCTGGTGGACTGTGGTGGACCCAGCGACGACGGCAGCAGTCAGAGCACGCGTGGCATCCAGCTGAGACTGCATGAGAGGAGTCGGAGACTCGATGCCACCAACTATGGTCTGCATTGCAGCACTGAGATCTTGCATTGCTTCTGCCTGTACTGCAATGGAAGCTGCCACATCGCCCATGACATGCGTCACGAGATCTGGATCCGCACAGTCTCTCTGGGAGTCCACCATCCTCTGCAGACTGGAAATGATGGGCTCCATGGTGTGCACAAACCTCTGTGCAATGTTGGAGGCGATCTCATCCATGCTCCTTACCATTGCGGAGAAGCTCTCAGGCACCTATAATGTTGGAGTGCGTGGCCATCACCCTTCTTGTGAACGCCTCCCCATCGAGGTCCTCTTGTGAGTCCTGTGCAGCTAAACCTGTGTGCGAACTCTCCCTCCGGGGAGCTGGTTCCTGAGCTACCCTTTCCCTTTGACCGTGCTGCAGTCCGCTAGGTCCTTATATCACCCAGTGTAGACCACTCTGCTAAACTAACCTCTAAGGATCGCGTAGTGCCAGTCTCGGTGAGAAATGCAATGACGCAGTGCTTGGGTCCTCCTCATCCTCCTCTTCTCCCTCCTCAGTGTCGTGGGGCGGGGGTAGTGGGGGGGGGGGTGTGGTGGGGGGGGGGTGGTGGGGCGGGGGGTGTCGTGGGGTGGGGGTGTTGGGGGTGGGGGTGGTGTGGTGGGGGCGCTCTGCGATAGGCTGCACATCTGCTAGCTGATTATCTGAAAACATAAATGCCACAAGACTCGTGTTAAGGGGAAGGCAGTGTGACAGGAATGAAGCAAGGAAGGCAGACAGTATCAGGAAGTGGAAAGTGATAAATCCTTCTGCTTTGATGAGGAAGTGGGATGAGAAAAGGAGAGGGAATAAAGATACTGTTGTTGCCCCCAGTGGAGTCAACATCTCTGCCAGCCACGACGCCCACCACCTGCGGGCCAATGAGCCGCAGCACTCACTCCTCCAGGTCACTAAGCTGCTGCAATTGAGGTTCACCCCCGCCAGTCCTGTGCTGCTCTCTCCTATTATGTGCCATCTTGGCCTGCAAACGAAAGGAAGTTGTGTGAGTAAGAGTCCAGCTATGTATGTGGGAGATATGCCTGCCGTCGTTGAATAACTGTGGATGTAGGCAAGGCGTGAAATGATGATGTGAGTCCTGAGTAGCTGCACATGTTTGGTGGATGAGTGGTGGGGGAGTGCACACACTGAGGTTCAGAGGCTGTATGTAGGCAGTGTGGAAGCAAGTACTCACCTTAACCACCCGACTCAGGTCGTTGAACTTGCTCACAGCTCTCCCTCAAATGCAGCACTGCTGAAAATGAGCAGGTGCAGCTTGAGATAACCTCCCCTTTAACAGCTGGAATGAGCCAGTCTGAAGGATTGAAGGACTATTGCTGAATACAACTCCCCTGACATTGGGTAGCACTCTGCTATTAACACCGCTGCAGCGCCCCACTGAGATCATTAGCGCCTCATTTACCGCCCCCTTCCTTCCTGGGGGCGCTAAAGCCCAATTTAGCAAAAGTTAGCAATCGTTTGCGCCTGGCACTAGTTTGTCAAAATTTTAAAAATTAACGCCACAAACGGGGCACTCCCAAATTTCCCCCCCACTGTATTTGTTGGTTGTCTGGTTGCATTGTGATGAATATTCTAATTACTTATGTGGACATACAGCGCGTCAGCACCAGAGGAAAGGTGCTGCTTCTGTTGCTTGTGCAGCCACTACTATAGTGACATGAGAGATGGCCGAATACGTTGAAACCTTTAAAATTAATACAAATTGCGCAAATAGATATGCCTTTCAGCTCACCTTGCGTCTTTGGATTGTTTGTCGATGTATAACTGTGTAACTGAGTGACTTTTCTGAAGTGTTAATGCATTATTATGCTGTTCTCTTATATCCCAGTCATTTCTGACAAGTAATATTTTTAAATAGAGCTTGTACAGGAAACACTAAAAGCTTTTAATTAATTTTACAGCAAACAAACTTGCAGAATGGGCATATTTATGATCATGGAAGTTCAATATAGATAAATATGAGGTGGTGCATTTTGGTAGGAGGAATAAGAAAGCCACCTAATCCTTAGAAAATAAGAATCTAAATGGAGTAGAGGTGCAAAGGAATCTCGGGGTACAGATTCACAAATCATTAAAAGTAGCAACACAGGTTATAAAAGCTATAAAAGTGCAAATAAAGCACTGGGGTTTATTTCTAGAGGAATGGAATGCAAAAGCAGAGAAGTTAAGTTAATCTTGTATAAAATCATGTCTGATTGTCTCATGATTTGAGACAGTGGGATGGCAATATGGTATATCTGTATATGCTTTTAAGTGGTTGCTATTGCTGTTGTTGTTGTAAAAGGTTGTTTTAAAATTTGCTTACAGATGAAATGATTGCGCTCAAAGGAGGTCGCGGCCCGCTCAGTACAAAATTAAATTAGAGGGAACATTGGTTGTGAGGCTGGAGGAGATTGCAGAGTTAGGGAGGAGCGAAGCCATGGAGAGATTTGAAAACAAGGATGAGAATTTTGAAATCGAGGCGTTGCTGAACCGGGAGCCAATGTAGGTCAGCGAGCACAGGGGTGATGGGTGAACGGGACTTGGTGCGAGTTAGGACACGGGCAGCTGAGTTTTGGATGACCTCTAGTTTACATAGGGTAGAACATGGGAGGCCAGCCAGGAGCGTCTTATAATAGTCAAGTCTAGAGGTAACAAAGTCATGGATGAGGGTTTCAGCAGCAGATGAGCTGAGGCAAGGGCGGAGTTGGGCGAGGTTACGGAGGTAGAAATAGGCGGTCTTAGTTATGCTGCGGATATGTTGTCAGAAGCTAATTTTAGGGTCAAATATGACACCAAGGTTGTGAACAGTGTGGTTCAGCCTCAGACAGATGCTGGGGAGAGGGATGGAGTCATTAGCAAGGGAACGGAATTTGTGGCAAGGACCAAAGACAATGGCTTCAGTCTTCCAATATTTAGTTGGAGGAAATTTCTGCTCATCCAGAACTGGATGTCGGACAAGCAGTCTGACAATTTAGAAACAGTGGAGGGTCGAGAGAAGTGGTGGTCAGGTAGAGCTGGGTGGCATCAGCGTACATGTGGAAACTGACTCTGTGTTTTCAGATGAAGTTGTGGAGGGGCAGAATGTAGATGAGAAATAGGAGGGGGCCAAGGACAGATCCTTGGGGA